>NW_006929605.1:0-1007 GCF_000298275.1 Orycteropus afer afer
TTGGTCAATGACATGAGACAAAGTATATGTGAACTGCTGTATGAAAAGTGAATTTACTCTGTAAATATTCACCCAAATCAAAATAAAATTAAAAAAAAAAATCTCATGGATTTATCAAGGTGTCACTCTTCTCTCTATTGAAACTGAGTTTAAATCCCTAGCTATGTATATCTTTATTTTACATTTTTAAGAATAGTTTTATTGAGGAACAATTGACATAAAATAGACTGCATATGCTTAAAGTTTGTAATTTGATAAGTTTTAACATATATATGCATCCATGAAACCATGACCACAATCAAGATAATGAACATATCCATCACCCTCAAGTTTCTTTGTGCCCCTTTGTAATGCCTCCCTCTCTTATTCTCCACCCTCCCCAGGCAACCATTAATTTGCTTTCTGTCATTATAGATTAGATTGCATTTAAAAAAATTCTATATAGGCAGTCCCTGGGTTACAAACATCTAACTTACATGAAACCTGTAGTTACAAACCAGCTTCCATAAAGTCTATTATATTAAAAATTCAAGGTGCACAAATGTGAGTGATCAACATGGTGACACTGAGGAAGACAGAGACAGAGAGAGGTACATGAGAGGTGCAGACAACAAAGATGAACCCTTTTGCACATACAGTACTGTGTTGTCAGTGAAGGCAAACATGGGTATATGGGTGAATAGATGGGTGGACAGGCTGAACTAGTAGGTATGTCTATGAAGTGGGAAGTGTACCCAAGACCATGTATAGGATTGGCAGACAGTGGTCCTATAAATTTATTTGTATGATCTGAATTCCCAGGTATATAGTAGAACTGACAATAGGCAAGGTTGTAGTCCCTTCTTGGTCACAGACAGCTACCCAGAGGGACCGAGTAGTTGAACCTGTGGGCTCGGGACCATAGTCACAGGAGATATCAAGCTCAATTGGCATAACATACTACACAAAACATTGTTCCACCTCCTACTCTGGCAAGTAGCAACTGGGATCTTAAAAGCTTGCAAGCA
>NW_006929605.1:1932-4952 GCF_000298275.1 Orycteropus afer afer
TTTTTTTTTTTTTTTTGGTCTGGCTTCTCAGCTTCTCAGCATAATTATATTAAGAGTCATCCATACTGTTGTGTGTCTTAATTCATTCCTTTTAATTTTTAAAAAAATTTTGTGATTTGGGTGAAAGTTTACAGAGCAAATTCATTTTCTGTATGGCAGTTCATACACATTTTGTTTTGTGACATTGATTGTAATTCCCCACAATGTAACAGCTCTCTTCCCACTTCCTCCCAGTAGTTACCTCTTCTCTGTGTCCTTTCCTCCCATATACTCCCCACTCCTCACCCCAGCTATCTTGTGGTGCAAATACTGCCCTTCTGTTCTGCCACAATTGATCACTTGAAGGAGTGTATCTACCTGATGTAAAAGTTCACCCCATATACCTGTCTCTTGTTTGGCTGGAAGCCACAGGAGTGAGTTCAGTTCCAGACCTGAAAGGTAACTAGGGCCATAGTCTTATGGGTCTCACCAGGCTCTATCTGACCTGCAAACCTGCTCTTCTTTTCTGATTTTGAGTTTTGTTCCATATTGTTCTTCCTCTCTATCCAGGATATCCTGCACCAATCCCCCTCTGAGTGGTTGACAGTAGTAGCCAGGCACCATCTAGTTCTTCTGGTCTCATGGTCATATAGGCTGAGGATCACATGGTCTACTAGTCCCTTGGACTAATTATTTCCATGTATCTTTGGTTTTCTTCATTCTTCTTTGCTCTGGATGAGGAGAGACCCATTGTTGCATCTAAAGGGCTGTTTGCAAGCTTTTAAGACCCCAGTCACTACTCACCAAAGTAGAATATAGAAGTGTTTTTGTATAGTTAGTTATGCCAATTGAGCTTGATGTCCCCTGGAACCATGGTCCTGAGCTCACAGGTCCAACTACTCACTCTCTCAGGGTAGCTGGCTCTGGCCAAGAAACCACCACAAATTCACCCCTTGTCAACTCTACTACACACCCAGACATATAGATACACATGTAGAAACATCATCTGACAACACTATACATGGTCCCTGCCTAGACATACCTGATCATTCAGCCTATCCACCCATCTGTCCATCTGTAGATCAATGTTTGTCATAACTGACAATGCAGTACTGCACATGCAAAAGAGTTCATCTTTGTTGTCTATACTTCCCATGTACCTCTCTATGTCTTCTTCCTCGGTGCCACTGTATCGATCACTGACTTTTGGTACATTGCCCTTCCCTTCACCCATATCAATACTTGTCTCTACCTATTTAGCAGTGTTCCTTCCCCTCCCCCTCCCATCCCTGTTGTTGTTGTTGTTGTTGTGTGCCATTGAGTCGGACCCAACTCATAGTGACCCCTCTTTGGGTTTCCAAGGCTGTATCATTATGGAAATAGATTGCCCAACCTTCCTTCTGAGGAGTGACTGGTGGGTTTGAACCACCAGCCTTCTGATTAGCAGTCAAGTGCCTTAGGCACTAAGCTACCAGAGCTCCCATCCCTGGTAACCAACAAAGAAAGTCTCTTTCCATACATAAACCTTTCATTCTTTTTGTATTGATGAGTAGTATCCTACTGTATGGATATGCCACAATTAGTTTACCTATTCACAATGGGCTCAAATGCAGCAATGATTGTGAGGATGGTGCCAGACTGGGCAGTGCTCTGTTGGACATAGGGTCTGAATTGACTCAATGACACTTAAGAACAACAATCTTCACCTATTGATAGGCATTTGGGTTATTTCCAGTTTGCAGCTATTAGAGATAAAGCTGCTATGAACATTTGTGTATAATTCTTTGCAGGAATATATGTTTTTACTTCTTTTGAGGAAATACCTAGAAATGGAATGACTGGGTCATATGGAAGGTGTAGGTTTAACTTTGATTTGGTTTAGTCTGATTTCTCTTCATTAGAATTTGTTTGCTATATTTTTGCTTATTTATTTTTTTTAAATTTATTTAAATCACTTTAAGCATGACTCTTGAAGTTAGATTATTTAGAAAATCCATCTTGAGATGGATTATTATTATTATTATTTTGTTAATAATTAAAGTTGTATATTATGATTCTTAATATGTTTGATTTTGCTACTATTTCTATTATTTTATTTTGTTTCTTATAGCTTCTTTTATTCTTCTTGATTTTTGACGGTTTGATGGCATTTTTTCCTGCTTTCTAGCCCCTTACTTCCACAGTGATTTGGATGTTCTACTTCCTATTTCTATTTGACTTGTAGTTGTGCTACTTTTCTTACTAAAAGTAAAATTAATCATTAACTATGGCTTTCTCCACCACCTTTGAAATTTTACGTAAATTATATGGTGTTTTTGTACCAGATTGCTAACATTTTTTTTTTTTTTTTTTTACAATATGCTTTTCTATTTCAAATATTAAGGATTTTCTTTCAAATCCTAAGGTGGTGTAGTGGTGAAGGCATTTGGCCGCTGACCAAGGGATTGGTTATTCAAAATCACCAGCCATTCTGTGGAAGATATGTGAGGCAGTCTGCTTCTGTAAAGATTTACTGCCTTAGAAACCTAGTAGGGGTTTCTGTGAATAGGATTCAACCTGATGGCAGTGAGTTTTTTTTTTTTTTTTTTTTAACTTTTAAACCTTTGGTTAGCACTTGCATTGCCTTTTGCCCATATTATTGACAAGTGTCTAGAACAAATTAGAAGTTTCTTGTTCATTTATCACAATTTCTTACCACTCATTTTCTCTTCTACCTTAAATTTGCTTTTTATTTAGTTGGAATATATTTTCTCTCTTTTTTTAAAAAAATATTTATTTATTTATTATTGTGATTTGGGTAAAAGTTTACAGAGCAAATTCACTTTCCATACAGTGGTTCACATATATTTTGTCTCATGACATTGACCACAGTTTACCACAATGCAACAGCTCCCCTCTCACTTCCTTCCCATAGTTACCTCTTCCCTGTGTCCATCCCTCCATGCACTCCTGCCCCCTGAGCTGCCTCCCTGTGCATAAGCGGCCCTTCTTTCTCCTATGATTGTTCTCTCCAAGGAGTGTATCTACTTGAGGTAAATGTT
>NW_006929606.1:0-525 GCF_000298275.1 Orycteropus afer afer
CCAACCATTCCTCCCACAGCACCCACCACCTCTCTGCTGGGTTCAATAATTTGCTGCAGTGGCCACACAGAACTCACAGATTATGGGGTTTATTAGGGAAGCTACAATTCAATTTCAGGAACACACTCAGTTTCCCTCAGCCAGCCATCTCACTCAGCAGTCAGCCATCTGTCTTGGCAGCTGGCCATCTCTCTCAGTAGCACATCTCTCTGTCAGCAGTGTGTATCTCCCACATTTCTCTCTCAGCAGCATGTTTCTTTCAGCAATGCGTCTCTCTCAACTAACAGTCAGAGAGACTCCTTCTGCTTCTAGGAGGGCTCCTTATGAGCCTACCAGAGTGGCCAAAACCAACCAATCTCAACATCAGAGTTCGATACACCTGAGAGAGCTGGAACTTCCCAGAAGATTGCTTTGTGCTGATCCAACAGAAGTACACCAGGTGGATAACTTTAACAATCAGGAGCTACTTAGGTGCTCATGGCAAATTCCACCAAGAAATTTACAAAGACTATGGCTGGAAAAAAA
>NW_006929606.1:1970-2824 GCF_000298275.1 Orycteropus afer afer
GATGAATTACTGTTTCTAGACAATCTTTAAAAGTTGGCAATTATTTCATATTTGTTACTAAATGTACAAAAAACCTACTCTAATCAGTGATGGTAAATAATGTAAAAGAACTGTCTCATTCTTTCATTTCCCTGGTTAATCATCATTCAGAGCATGCCTTGAGAAAGGCCTTCAGGCTCTCAACCCCATTACTGTCTCACCACAGCTCCCTCCCCATCTCCCCTCTGCTGTCCAGCCATTGCTGTTGGGTGCTGTCCAGTTGGTTCCCACTACCTCCATGTGACTGAGTAGAACTGCCCTATAGGGTTTTCTAGGCTATAATTTTTACAGACCTGCAGAGCAACTGGTAGGATCCAACCACCAGCCTTTTAGTTAGCAGCTCTGGTGGCATAGTGCCTAAGGCACTTGGCTGCTAAGCAGAAGGCTGGCATTCAAACCCACCAGTCACTCCTCAGAAGGAAGGTGAGGCAATCTACTTTCATAGTGATACCACCTCGGAAAACCAAGGAGGCGTCGCTATGAGTTGGGTCCGACTTAATGGCACATAACAGCAACAACAATAACAACAAGAACCTGAATGAAAACAGCGAGTAAGGAGACAAATGGAGTGTGGAGTGTTGGCTATACCAATGCCATGACCAATTTGAATATTTAAAGTGATGTTCAGATCCAGGCAGTAATGCAAGAATCAGCTCTACTCTCAAAGAACTGCATGGGCAACTACATTGGTAGCTGACAACTCAGCAAATGAGGAGACAAACAGAGCTGTGGACTGTCAGATGTCCTGAGGGCACACCCATTTTGAATTTTTGCAAGTGGTGTTCTGATCCAGGCAGCAACCTTAGAATAGGCTC
>NW_006929606.1:3894-5063 GCF_000298275.1 Orycteropus afer afer
AGATGCTAAAGGAACTCCTTCAGACAGAAAACCAATAGCCAACAATAACTGATAATTAATACACATGATGACATAACCCAGAAACCAAGTCGTGTCTGAAGTGCAATAACCTTTCAGGACCATAAACAGGGACCAAAGACATTAATTGACAAGTGAGGACAACTGCAAACCATAAAGAAGGAATAAACAGTGTAGGTACAGCAGTTCCAAATAGTGAGGAAGTCAAGAAAATGGCGCGACAGAACAGAATGCCTTAAACTTGAGGATTAAATGATAAATCACTGGGTAAACTCAAAGGAAAAAAATAAACCTTTGCATCAAAATTAAAGAGAAGAGGCACAAATATTAAGCAAATATGAAAGCAATAGCAATGAATGAAATGATAACAGGATTTATAAACAAAATGAGCTCAGGACAGAAAACTAAATGGAACAAAGAAATCAGAAACACCACACACACAAAAAAGAAACATAGCAAAATGACAACAATAAATTCATACTTGTCAGTAATTACACTGACTCTAAATGGACTAAATGCACCACTCAAGAGATGGTGAGTTGCAGACTGGATAAGAAAACAAGACTCATCAATACGCTGTCTACAAGAGACTTACTTTAGGCAAAAAGACAAAAATAGACTAAAAATCAAAGGTTGGACAAATATGTATCAAGTAAATGGCGATCAAAAAAGAGCAGGAGTAGTAATATTGAGTTTTGATAAAAACAGACTTTATGACAAAAACCACCATAAGAGACAAGGAAAGATAATATAATGATTAAAGGATCACTTGAAAAAGAAGAAATAACCATAATAAATACCTACCCACCCAATGAAAGGGCCTCAAAATACATAAATTAGACTTCAACAGAACTGAAAAGACAAATGGATGACTCACTCCACAGTCATAGTAGGACACTTTAATACACCACTTTCAGTGAAAGATAGAACAACTAGAAAGACTCTCAATAAAGACAAAGAAGAAGTAAGCAATGCAATAAACCAGCTTGACCTTGTGGACATCTACAGAGCACTTCACCCCCAAATAGCACAATATACATTCTTTTCCAGTGCACATGGGACATTCTCCAGGATGGAATATACGTTATGCCACAAAGCAGGCCTCAATAAATTTTAAAACTGCAAAGCATCTATTCAGATCACAATGCTAT
>NW_006929607.1:0-547 GCF_000298275.1 Orycteropus afer afer
TATAGGATCATATCATCAGCAAATAGGGATAGTTTGACTTCTTCCTTACCAATTTGGATGCCTTTGATTTCCCTTTCTTGCCTTGTTGCCCTGGCCAGGACTCCCAATACAATGTTGAATAGAAGTGGTTATAGAGGGCATCCTTGTCTGGTTCCTGTTCACAAGGGGAAAGATTTAATCTCTCTCCATTGAGAATAATGTTTGCTGTTGGTTTTGCATAGATGCCCTTTATTATGTTGAGGAATGTCCCTTCTGTTCCTATTTCGCTGAGAGTTTTGATCAGGAATGGGTGTTGGGTTTTATCAAATGCCTTTTCTGCATCAATTGGTATGATCATGTGATTCTTTTTCTTTGTTTTATTTATGTAGTGAATGATGTTGATTTTTTTTCTAATGTTGAACCATCCTTGCATACCTGATAATAACCCCACTTGGTCATAATGGATCATTTTCTAGATATGTTGTTGGAGTTTATTCCCTAGGATTTTGTTGAAGATTTTTGCATCTATATTCATGAGGGATATTGGTCTGTAGTTTTCCTTTTGAGT
>NW_006929607.1:2273-2998 GCF_000298275.1 Orycteropus afer afer
CAGCATATTGATGGGTTTTATTTTCTTATCCAATCTGCAACTCTTGATCTCTTGAGTGGTGCATTTAATCCACTAACTTTCAGTGTAATTATCAACAAGTATGAATTGGTTGCTGTCATTTTGTTATGTGTTTTTTCATGGTGTCCCTGGTTTCTTTTTTCCATTTTATTTTCTGTGCTGAGCTCTTTATGTTTATGAATCATGTTATTATTTTCTTTGTTGCTATTGTTTTAGTATTTGCTGAATATTTGTGCTTGTCCTCTTTTTTTATTGTGATGTGAAGTGTAATAATTTTTCTTTGAGATTACCCTGTGATTTATAATTTTTTCTCTGAGTTTAGAACAGTCCATTCTATCTTGCAACTCTCTTGACTTCCTCACCATTTAGAAGTTCTCTAACTGCACAGTATTTTCCCTCTTTTTGGGTTGTAGTTGTCCTCATTTTCCAATTGATGTCTCTGCTTCCCTGTTTACAATCTTGTAAGCTTGTTTTATTTTATATATGTCCATAGCTGTGGTTTCTGTGTTATGTCATCCTGTGCATTTGGTTCTGTGTTCAAAGGACTCCCTTTAGTATCTCTTGTAAGGTTGGTCTGGTTTTAAAAAATTCCCTTAGTTTCTGCTTATCTGAAAATCTCCTAATTTTGCCATCATATTTGAGGGACAGTTTTGCTGGGTATATAATTCTTGGTTGAAAATTTTTCTCTTTCAGGGTTTTATATATAC
>NW_006929607.1:5168-5756 GCF_000298275.1 Orycteropus afer afer
CAAGTCATCGGTGTCCGGAATGTCCTTGTGGTTCCCAGCAAGTGGAGCCTGTTCTTAAGTCCCTGGAATCTCGGAGAATGCTGTCACTTTAAATATCCAAAATGGTCAAACCGCTTGTAAACATTCAAAATGGCTGCACCCTCCAGACAGGCAAAAGTCCACAGCTTAGCCCGCCTTCCTAATCGCTGCTTCTCCTTTTATTCACCAGCCACGAGAGCAGTCCTCCGTGTAGTCCCTGGTTAGCAGGGTTGATTTTTAGGTTAATTCTTGGGTTCTAACACCACTTGGCAATATCCAAGCTGTCTGTGCCTTCAGAATCACTGCCAGACCACAGCTCCATATGTCTCCTTTTTTGGTGTTTTCATGCAAATTCTTCTACCAGTTGGAGTTTAGTCCACTTCTATATCCTTCCCTTCAAAGCTCGGGGGTCCCAGATTATCTTCTGTATCTGTGTTAATTGGTTCCCCTTTTCTTTGTTGAAGAGGATCTGTGCAGTCTTTCTGCCTATTCCGCCATCTTCCTGGCACTCCCTGTTTCATTAGCTTTTTAAGAGAGCAGTTCTTTATAAAGGGTTTTCTTAGCTTCATG
>NW_006929608.1:0-2020 GCF_000298275.1 Orycteropus afer afer
AGTGCGTCAGGGTTGTATCCTTTCACGATACTTATTCAATCTGTATGCTGAGCAAATAATCCGAGAAGCTGGGCTATATGAAGAAGAATGTGGCATTAGGATTGGAGGAAGAATCATTAACAACCTGCAATATGCTTTTGCTTTTGCTTGCTGAAAGTGAGGATGACTTGAAGTACTTACTGATGAAGATTGAAGAATGCAATCTGCAGTATGGATTACATCTTAATATAAAGAAGACAAAAATCCTCATAACTGGTCCTATAAGCAGCATTACAATAAATGGAGAAAAAAATTGAAATTGTCAAAGACTTCACATTGCTTGGTTCTACTATCGACATCAATGGAAGCAGCAGTCAGTACATCAGACAACATATAGCACTAGGCAAGTCGGCAAAGGACCTCTTTCAAATGCTGAAGAACAAAGATGTCTCCTTGAGGACTAAGGTGTGCCTGACACAAGCCATGGTATTATCAATTGCCTCATATGCTCTCTCATGTGAGAGCTGGGCAATGAATAAGGAAGAATGAAGAAGAATTGATGCTTTTGAGCTGTGGTGTTGGTGAAGAATGCTGAAAGCACCGTGGACTACTGAAACAACTAACAGGTCTGTCCTGGAGCAAGTGCAGCCAGAATGCTCCTTGGAGACGAGAATGGCCAGACTTTGTCTCACCTACTTTAGTCATGTTGTCAGAAGGGACCATTCCCTGGAGAAGGATGTCATGCTTGGGAAGGTAGAGGGTCGACAAAAGAGGGGAAGGCCCTCAATGAGATTGACTGGCACAGTGGCAGTGGAGATAGGCTCAAGTATAGCAAGAATTGTGGAGCTAGCTCAGGACCGGGAGGTGTTTTGCTCTTCTGGGCAAAGGGTCACTATGAGTCAGAGATGACTCGACAACACCTAACAACAACAACAACAACTCTGCCTTTTGGTTAGAACCAAATGCCTTACCCACTATGCCACCAGAGCTCCTTCTCTCTTTGTCTAGGACCTTCTATTGTGCTCCTGATTAGAGCAGTTGATCAGAGCCAGCAGAATCTAGTTCATCTGGTCTCAGAGTAGTGGAGATTGGGGTTCACATTATCCATTAGTCATTTGGACTAATTATTTCATTGAGTCTTGATTTTCTTCACTCTACTTTGCTCTGTAAAGAGAGAACAATAGTTGCATTTTAGATGGCCACTTGCAAGCTTTTGAGACTAGGAGTCACTACTCACCAAAATAGGATGTAGAACAATTGTCTTTGTCGACTGTGTTATGCCAATTGACCTAGATATTCCCTGAGACTGTGGTCCTAAATCCCTAAGTTCTGTGACCTATTCCCTCAAGGTGTTCAGTTATGGCTAAGAAATTTTCAGAACTTTGGCCCCTGTATGCTCTACTCTATCCTTGGATATATTTCCAGCACATACAAATATGTAGGTAGAAATATCCTCTGCCAAATCTATATATACTCGTGGGTGTACTCTCATTCACATTCCCACATCTGTTCAGCTTATATGTCTACTCGAAGATGGCCAGTGGATTCCTTTTGTACGGCTATATCCTACGGAAATGTTATTGTTTTTCATAATAGCATCTAAATGGAAGTGCTATTTTTATTATTTTTAAAAAAATTTTTATTGTGATTTGGGCAAAATTTTACAGAGCAGATTTGTTTTATATTCAACCATTCACATACGTTTTGTTCTTTGACACTAATTTCAATCCCCACAGTGTAATAGCTCTCCTCTCACTTCTTCCCTGTGGTCACCCTTTCCCTGTGTCCTTCCCACCTATGCATTCCTGCCTCCCTAGCTTTCTCCCTGTGCAAATGCTGCCTTTGGATCTCCCATAGTTGGTTGTTTTAAGGAGTGCATCTCCCTGGTGTAGTTGTTCAGCTCACAGACCTGTCTATTGTTTGGCTGAAAGTTAGCCATGGGAAGAAGTACAATTCCAGGCCCAAAGGGTGACTTAAGGCCATAGTCTCAGGAATTTCACCAGTCTCTGTCTGACCAGTAATCCTGTTTTTTTTTTTTTTT
>NW_006929608.1:2500-4997 GCF_000298275.1 Orycteropus afer afer
GCTAACCAGAAGGCTGGCGGTTCAAACCCACCAGCCACTCCCCGGAAGGAAGATGGGGCAATCTACTTCTGTAGTGATACTGCCTTGGAAACCCAAGAAGGGGTCGCTATGAGTCGGGTCCGACTCGACGGCACACAACAACAACAACAACAAAAGTCTATGTATGGGCATAGGTATATTCCTGTTTGCCTACCCATACATGATCTGAAATATTGTTATTGTTAGGTTCTGTCAAGTTGGTTTCAACTCATAGTGACCCTATGTACAACAATGAAACACTGCCAAATCCTTGCCATCCTCACAATCAGTGCTATGTTTGAGCTCACTGTTGCACTGTGTTAATCTATCCTCTTGAGGGCCTTGCTATTATTCCCTGACCCTCTACTTTATCAAGCATGATGTCTTTCTCCAGGGACTGGTCCCTCCTGCTAACATGTCCAAAACACATGAGATGAAGTCTTGCCATCCACACATCTAAGGAGCATTCTGACTGTACTTCCAAGACAGATGTGTTTGTTCTTCTTGAAGTTCAAGGTATATTCAATACTCTTCAACACTATAATTTAAAGGTATCAATTCTTCTTCAGTTTTCCTTATTTATTGTCCAGCTCTTGCATGCATGTGAGGTGACTGAAAATACCATAGTTTGGGTTGGGTGCACCTTAGTCTTCAAGTGACATTTTTGTTCTTTAATTCTTTAAAGTGTTTTGCAGCAGATTTGTCCAATGCAATATGTTCTTTGATTTCTTAACTGCTGCTTTCAGGGACATTGATTATGGATTGAAATGAAATGAAATCTTTGACAACTTCAATCTTTTCTCCATTTATCATAATGCTTTTTATTGGTATAGTTGTGAGGATTTTAGTTTTCTTTGTTGAGGTGTAACCCATACTGAAGGCTTCAGTGTTTGATGTTCAGTAAGTGCTTCAAGTTATCTTCACTTTCAACAAGCAAGGTTGTGTCATCTAACAGGTTTCAGCAGAGCTTGCAGACTAAGACAGACTAGGAAAATGGATCTGCCAATCTCCTAAAAAAAATGGCCAGTAAAAACCTTATGAATAGCACCAGAACACTGTCTGGTATAGTCCTGTTAGGTTAGCCCCTCAGGGAGAAAGACACTCAAAATATGACTGAGGATGAGCTGCCTCCTCAAAGGAAAGCTGACCTTAATGATGTGCATGGAGTAAAGCTTTCAGGACCTTCATTTACTGATGTCGCATGACTCAAAATAAGAAGAAATAGTTGCAAACATCCATTAATAATTAGAACGTGGAATGTAGGAAGTATGAATCTAGGAAAATTGGAAGTTGTCAAAAGTGAGAGGGAATGCATAAAGATTGATATCCTAGGCATTAGTGAGCTGAAATGGACTGGTATTAGCAGTTTTGAATTGGACAATCATATTGGCCTACCATGCCAGAAATGACAAAGTGAAGAGGAATAGCATTGCATTTATTGTCAATCTATCCTGAAGTACAATGCTATCATTGATAGGATAATATCCATATGCTTACAAGGAAGACCAGATAATAGGACTATTATTTTCATTTATACACAAACTAGTAACACCAAAGATGAAAAGAAATGAAGATTTTTACAAACTTCTGTAGTCTGAAATTGATCAAACATGAAATCAAGATGCATTGATAATTATCCACCAGCCACTCCTCAGAAGGAAGAGTGGGCAATCTGTTTTCGTAGACATACCACCTCAGACACCCAAGAACAGGTTGCTATGAGTCAGATTCGACTCAAAAGCAGTGAATTTTTTGGAGTGGAATGTGAAAGTTGAATACAAAAAGAAATATTAGTAGTTGGAAAATATGGCCTTGATTATAGAAACGATGCCAGAGATTGTATGATAGAATTTTGCAGGACCAATGAACGATTTATTCATTGAAAATACCTTTTTTCAACAATATAAATGGTGACTCTACACGTGGACCTCGCCAGATGAATACACAGGCATCAAACCAACTGCCTGTGTGCAAAGAGATAATGGAGAAGGTCAATATCATTAGGCAGAATAAGGCCAGGGGCTGACTGTGGAACAGACCATCAATTGCTCATAAGCAAATTCAAGTGGAAGTTGAAGAAAATAAAACAAGTCCACAAGAGCCAAAGTGCAACTTTGAAAATATCCTACCTGAATGAGGGACTATCTCAAGAATAGATCCGATGCATTGAACACTAATGACCAAAGACTAGATGAGTTGAGGGATGATGTGATAGTTGGAGCTGTGTGTCAACTTGGCTGGACCCCAGTTCTGGGTGGTTGTTCCCATGATGGGATCAGATGACTGTGTTCTGAGTGGCCAGTCTGCCCAAGGGGAGTTTCTCTAGGGGTGTGGCCTGCTTCCAAGATATCCAGGGACATCCTGGGAAGAGACACATTCTTTGAGGGATTGGAACCCTGGTGTGTGGACTACAAACTTCCATGAGTGAGCAGCCCACCTCTCGGCCTGGAGATCTTGGATTCGTCTTTTGTTGGAGTCA
>NW_006929609.1:0-1587 GCF_000298275.1 Orycteropus afer afer
AAAAAAAAAAAAAGCAAAGATGTCACTTTGAGGACTGTGGTGGGCCTGACTCAAGCCATGATATTTTCAGTCACCTGATAGGCATGCAAACCTGGCCAATGAATAAGGAAGACTGAAGAAGAATTGATGTTTCGAATTGTGGTGTTGGTGAAGTATATTTAATATACCATAAACTGGCAGAACAAATAAATATTTCTTGGAAGAAGTACAGCAAGGGAGTATGTTAAGACTTTGTCTTGTGTACTTTGGACATGTTTTCAGGAGAGACCAATCCCTGGAGAAAGATACCATACTTGGTAAAGCAGAGGTTCAGCAAAAAAGAGGAGGACCCTTAATGAGATGTGCTGACATAGTGGCTACAACAATGATCTCAAATATTGGGATGATTATGAGGATGGCACAGGAGTAGACATTGTTTCATTCTGTTGTACATAAAGTCTGTATGAGTCAGAACTGACTCAATGGCACCTAATGACAATGACAGGAGATAATTTCCCCAAGAAGAAACTGGAATTGCATCCTGAGGTAGGAATGTGAAGAAACAAGAGTTTTGATTGTTAGTTAATAATTGTGTCAGCTTTTGCTGCATAATGGATCATTTCAAAGCTTAGTGGTTTAGAACACCAGCCATTGAAAAGAGTTCTGGTAAGATAGCAGAGTAGGCATAAAAACTGAACAGACCCTGTTCAACAAAGGAAAGGGGAACCAATTAACACAGGTACAGAAGATAATCCTGGAACCCTGAGCTTTGAAGGAAGGATATAGAAGTGGACTAAACTCCAACTAATATAGGAATTTGCATGAAAACACTGAAAAAGGAGACATATGTAGCTGTGGCCTGGCAGCAATCCTGATGGCACAGACAGATTGGATATTGCCAAGTGATATTAGGACCTAAAAATTAACTAAAAATCAGCCCTGCTAAGCAGGGGGTACACAGAGGACTGCTCTGGTGGCTGGTGAATAAAAGGGGAAGCAGCAGAGAGGAAGGCGGGCTGAGCTGTGGACTTTTGCCTGTCTGGAGGGCACAGCCACTTTGAATGTTTACATTTTGGATATTTAAAGCGACAGCATTCTCCTAGATTTCAGGGACTTAAGAATAGGCTTCACTTGCTGGGAACCACAAGGACATTCTGGATGCCAAAGAATTGAAAGGTCTGATATTCCTCTTGTTACCCTTATACCCTACACCTTCTTGGTGAATGGAGGTGAATGGAGGTGTGGCCATCCCTCACTCCCACCCATATTCTGGGCCGGCAGGAATTCCATTCCGGTCTGTGTACTTGGATGGAGCCTTGCTGCCCTGCCCAGATTTTGTTTTGTCTGTTTCAAAATTATTATTATTATTACTATTATTTTTGCCCTTTTTATTATTATTCTTTATTCTTCCATTCCCAGGTTCTAATTTTCAGCTTTTTCTCTCTTTTCTGCTCCTGGTTCTGATTTTTCTCTTTCTTGTGGTTAATCCCATTCCTTGTTTTTCTTTTTGTGATTTTTTCCTTTTTTTTTTTCCCCTTCATTTTTCTCCTACTCTACCTTTTTTCTCTTATTCTCTTCCCCTCATGTATTGTGCTTTTTTTTTTTTTT
>NW_006929609.1:1691-3477 GCF_000298275.1 Orycteropus afer afer
TTTTTTCTTTTTTTGGTTATTGCTCCTGTGTGACTACAAGGTGTGTTTTTTGTCCACTTGCTTTTACTTCTTTGATGGTTATTCAATTGTTATTTTTGTATAGCTGAGTGGGAGACAGCAAGAGTGCCCAGATGACACAACTTCACCCACACATCCTGCAGCTTCACTTACTGAGTGAGACCACCATTTCCTTCTCCACCAAATGGCCAATGATAAAAAACCACCAAGAGCAGCCTGACTCACCCTTAGCTGCTCTTCACAAACACTTAACAGAGATCTAAATACAACAACATCATAATGTCTCAGAGACAACAGACCATCACAGCCCAAACAAAGAAGCAAAATAAAGTGGTAGAAACAAGGAGGCAAGATACAGACCCTGAACACATCTCTGAGGAAGAAGCAGCATTGGAACTCCCTGATAAGGAAGTCAAAAGATTTATATTCAGGTATCTTCAAAGGATTGAGAGACAGATCAAAGAAAACACTGACAAAATGAAGGAAAGCACAGACAAAACCTTAGAACAATTTTGGAAGAAAATACAAGAACAAAATGACAAAATAAATGAAAAATTAGAAATGACTCAAAATCTGCAGATAGAAATCCAGAGGATTAATACTAAATTTTCAGAAATACATAACACATTGAAAGGGCAAAAGAGTAGAATAGAATCAGAAGACAGAATTAATGAGATTGAAGAGAAATACCTGAATACTTCTTTGGAAAGGGATCTATCAGAAAAAAAAAAAAAAAATCAAAACAAAATGAAGAAAGCCTAAGGTTCATGTGGGACACCATCAAAAGGAATAACCTGCATGTCACTAGAATTCCAGAGCAGGAAGAGAATAAGAAAACCCTGAGAAAATTGTCCAAGATTTATTGGAAGAGAACTTCCCTGACATGATAAAAGATGAGAGTATATCCATTCAGGAAGTCCAATGAACCCCAAATAGGATAGACCTCAAAAGAAAATCACCAAGACATATCATCATCAAACTCACCAAAACCAAAGATAAAAAAGGAATCCTGAAAGCAGCATGGGGAAAATGAAAAGCTATTTACCAAGGCCAACCAATAAGAATAAGCTCTGATTTCTCAAGAAAAACCATGCAAGCCACAAGACAATGGAATGCTATATATAAAACCCCAAAAGAGAAAAATTTTCAACCAAGAATTACATACCCAGCAAAATTGTTTCTCAAGTATGATGATGATTTTAGGACATTTCCAGATAAGCAGAAATTAAGGGAATTTGTTAAAACCAGATCAATCTTGCAAGAGATACTAAAGGGAGTCCTTTGAACAGAGAACCAATAATAGCAAACAACAACTGACCATTAATACACAAGATGACGTAACCCAGAAACCACAGCTATGGACATTTCCAAAGTAAAATAAGCTTATAAGATTGTAAACAGGGAACTGGAGACATCCATTGGCAAATGAGAACAACTACAAACCAAAATAAAGGAAAATACTGTGTGGTTACAGAACTTCTAAATGGTGAAGAAGTCAAGACAGTTGCAAGACAGAATGGACTGTTCTAAACTCAAGGAGAAAATTATACATCACAGGAAAATTATAAACCTTCACATCACACTAAAAAAGAGGACAAGAACAAATATTTAGCAAATACTAAAACAATAGCCAAAAAAGGAAATGATAGCATGATTCATAAATATAATGAGCTTAGCACAGAAAATTATATGGATCAATGAAACCAAGAACACCATGAAAAAACAAATAACAAAATGACAGCAACCAATTCATACTTGTTGATAATTA
>NW_006929609.1:4137-5152 GCF_000298275.1 Orycteropus afer afer
CAATAGCTACCAAAAAAATAAAATAGTTGGGAATAAATCTTACCAGAGACACAAAAGACCTGTACAAAGAAAACTATAAAAAGGTACTTCAAGGAACCATAAGATAACATAAGAGATCTACATAATGGAAGAACATCCCATGTTCTTTGATAGGAAGATTGAACATTGTGAAAATGTCAATTTTACCCAAAGCAATTATACATTCAATGCAATCCCAATCCAGATCCCATCAACATTTTTTAAGAATATGGAAAAACCAATCATTAACTTTATATGGAAATGAAAGAGACCTTGGATAAGCAAGGCACTAATGAAGAAGAAAAACAAAGGAGGAGGTCTCACGCTGCTGGATCTTAAAACCTACTAAAACCTACTATACAGCCACAGTAGTCAAAACTGCCTGGTATTGGTGTAATGAGACACATAGACCAGTGGAATAGAATTGAGAACCAAGAAATATATCCATCAACCTATGGTCAGCTGATCTTTGACAAAGGGCCAAAATCCATTAATTGGGGAAGAAAATGTTTGTTTAATAAATGGTGCTGGCAAAACTGGATGTCCATTTGCAGAAAAATGAAATAAGACCTGTACCTCACACCACACACAAAAACTAAATTCAGATGGATCAAAGACTTAAATGTGAAACCTGAAACTATAAAGTTCCTCAAGGAAAAACTAGGGGCAAATTTAGGGGACCTAATATATGGCAAAAATAGACTATCAAGTATAATCCAAAATGCACAAACAGCAGAAGAGAAACTAGATGAATGGGACCTTTGAAAAATTAATTTTTTATGTGCTTCCAAAGACTTCTCCAGAAGAATAAAAAGAGAACCTACAGTCACTAGTGCTCAGACGGCTCCCTTGTTACCCTCCCGAGAGGGACCGGGTCTCTGGGAGCAAGGTAAGCACGGGCATAGCACAGAGTAGCAGGCCGGAAGAGCAGGAAAAAGGGGTAAAACCCAGTCACTAGTGCTCAGACGGCTCCCTTGTTACCCTCCCGAGAGGGACT
>NW_006929610.1:0-1796 GCF_000298275.1 Orycteropus afer afer
CAGCCACCGTGCACAGTCCTCCGTGCAGTCCCTGGCTAGCAGGGTGATTTTTAGGTTAATTCTTAGATCCTACCACCACTTGGGAATCTCCAATCCATCTGTGCCGTCAGGGTCGCTCAGGTCGCTCCCAGACCACAGCTCCGTGTGTCTCCTTTTTTTGGTATTTTCACGCAAATTCTTCTGCTAGTTGGGGTTTAGTCCACTTTTGTATCCTCCCTTCAAGGCTCAGGGGTCCGAGGTTATCTTCTGTGTCTGTGTTAATTGGTTTCCCTTTTCTTTGTTGAAGAGGGTCTATGCAGTCCTTCTGCCTAGTCTGCCATCTTGCCGGAACTCAGTTATTCCTTTTGATGGTATACCACATGAACCTTAGACTTTCTTCATTTTGTTTTGATCTTTTTTCTGATTGATCACTTTCCAAAGAAGTATTCGGGTATTTTTCTTCCATCTCATTAATTCTGTCTTCCATCGCATCAATTCTTCTCCTTTGCCCTTCCAATGTGTTATCTATTTATGACAATTTAGTATTAATCTTTTGCATTTCTATCTGTAGATTTAGAATAATTTCTAATTTTTCATTTATTTTGTCATTTTGTTCTTGTATTTTCTTCCAAAATTCTTCTAAGGTTTTTTCTGTGTTTTCTTTGGTCTGTCTCTCAATCCTTTGAAGATACCTAAGTATAATTCTTTTGAATTCCTTATCAGAGAGTTCCAATGCTGCTTCTTCCTCAGGGATGTGTTCTGGGTCTGTATCCTACACACTTGTTTCTACCACTTTATCCTGCTTCTTTGTGTGGACTGTAATGGTCTGTTGTCTCCAAGGCATCGTGGCTTTGTTGTATTTAGATCTCTTTTAACTATTTGTGAAGAGCAGCCAAGGGTGATTCAGGCTCTTCTTGGTGGTTTTTATCATTGGCCCGTTGGTGGAGAAGGAGGAAGTGGCTCTCGCTCAGTAAATGAAGTTGCAGGAGGTGTGGGTGTAGTTGTGTCTTATGAGGACTGTTGCTGTCTCCTACTCAGTTAGACAAAAATTACAATTGAATAACTATCAAAAAACTAAAAGCACATGGACAAAAAACACACCATGTAATCACACAGGAACAGGAACCAAAAAAGAAAAAAGGGAAAAAGAAGAAGAAAAAAACAAGAAAACCTGCAATATCTGGGGATAGGGCACTAAGAGAAAAATGGTAGAGAAGGAGAATAATGAAGAGGAAAAAAAATGGGGAAAATGCAAAAAGAAAAACAAGGAACAGGGTAACCACAAGAAAAAAGGGGGAAAAAATTAAATTAAAAAAAAAATTCACCCAGAAATAGGGAAAAGAAAAAAAGCTGAAAACTAGGACCTGGGAAGGGAAGAATAAGAATAATAGTAAAAAGAACAAAAGTATTAATAATAATAGTTGTTTTTAAACAGACAAATACAAGCAAACCAATCACCAGAAAAAAAGAAAGCAAAAAAGAATAAATAAATAAAAATTTAAAAAGAGGAAAAAAAAATTGGTGGAGGACAGGACAGGGCACCCAGGCTCCGTCGGAGCACACAGACTGTTATGGAATTCCTGTGGGCCCAGAAGGTAGGTGGGAATGGGGGATGGCCGCACCTCTGTTTACCAAAAGGGTTTGGGGTAGAAGAGTAACAAGAGGAATGTTGCACCTTTTCAGTCTTGCAGGTCCACAGTGTCCTTGGGGTTTCTGAAAAGCAGAACCTCTTCTTAAGCCCCTGGAATCTCGGAGAGCACTGTCTCTTTAAATATCCAAAATGGTCAAGCCACTTGTAACATTCAAAATGGTGGCAC
>NW_006929610.1:2041-3608 GCF_000298275.1 Orycteropus afer afer
TCCTCGGAAGGAAGATGGGGCAATCTACTTCCATAGTGATACTGCCTCGGAAACCCAAGGAGGGGTCACTATGAGTCAGGTCTGACTCGATGGCACATAACAACAACCACCACTTGGCACTCTCAAAGCTGTCTGTGCCATGCCGTCAGGATCACTCAGGATCACTGCCAGACCACAGCTCCGTCTGTCTCCTTTTTTAGTATTTTCATGCAAATTCTTCTGCTATTTGGGGTTTAGTCCACTTCTCTATCCTTCCCTTCAAGGCTCAGGGGTCCAGGATTATCTTTTGTGTCTGTGTTAATTTTTTTCCCTTTTCTTTGTTGAAGAGGGTCTGTGCAGTCTTTCTGCCTAGTCTGCCATCTTACCAGAACTCCAAATTAGACAAAGTTTTAATGGAGATTGAACAAAGGCACTTCACACATAAGCAAGACTTTTAACTTTTGTAGTAGAATTCATTTTCTTTCAATAAGAAACAAAGACTTAAAACATCTGAAGCACCAAGGAATTTAATACAATAAAGCTGAACTAGAATATTCCTGTTTCAGGAATTAGTACTAATCAAAGACTGTCCAAGGGTTATGGAGGTCATAGTAGAGGAGCCGCTCTGTTCTATGTTTCTGGCCAAGAGATTTACAGGATTTGGAAGTAGGAGCACCTCACTTGTCTGTGACCCGAGTCCCCTTCCCTCCCTTCTTAACTGAGACCACAGGATAGCACAGTGGATTATGGACCATGGACTTTGTTGGCCTGGGCAGACCTAGACGTGAACTCTAGCTCTGTGACTTACTAATTGGGCAACCTTGTTACTCAACCTCTCTAAGCTCCAGTTTCATTAATCAAGCAGAGCTATTTATATATTTGAGAGGATTGTAATGAGAATAGAAGAAGGCTTCCCAAAGTGGCTGGTCCATAAGCAGGCACTCAGTAAGGGGCAACAAAAAACAAAGACTGGGAATTCTGAGTGTACAGTCAAAATATATTGGGAAACTTGTTTGGTATCAGTTAGCAAAATTTAGCATCTGAATTCCTGTATCCTAGCCTAATTTTTAAATGATTCAAGTGCCTACTATATAAATCAAAAGAACCACAACAAAAGCTAAAAGACTAGGGGATAGATTGAGGAGCAAAGGAGATAAAAGACACTTGGGGGACAGAGAATTACTTTTCCTTCTTTACAACCTTTTGTACAATTTGAAATATTGAGGTATAATTTACATGAAATAAAATTACCTATTTTAAGTGTACAGTTTAATGAATTTAGGTAATGTCTACAATCATGTAACCATGCAACTACTTAATCAAGATATACAACAGTTCTTTCATTATAAAAAAAGTTCCCTGTGTCACCTTGCATTGCACCAGCACAGGTCACCATTCATCTGTTTTCTGTCATGATAATTTTGCTTCTGCTAGAATGTTATCTAAATGAAACTATAAAGTGTGTAGTCTTTTGTATTTGACCTTTCTACTTAGCATGTTTTTATATTCAACCATGTTGTTGCATGTATTAATATTTCATTCCCTTTTTTGCTGAGTAATATATATAATATATATATATATATTATAT
>NW_006929610.1:3923-5228 GCF_000298275.1 Orycteropus afer afer
TAAAAGCCAGGAACCCAGACAGAGGAGGAGTCAGCCGCAGGGATCCAGGTGAGGAGAGGGAACACAGACACACCCAAAGCAGCAGGGTGGGAGAGCGGGAGAAAGGGGATTAAAAGGTCCAGGAACCCAGACAGAGGAGGAGTCAGACGCAGGGACCCAGGTAAGAGTGGTACAAGAGGTTTCCAACAGGGAGACAAACTTGACTGTCAGTTTGTCCTACCATGGTGATGTGTTGATGTGAGTTTTGAGGCTGAGCCACTGGTGTTTCAAACTCAGCGGGATGCACATGGTACAGCCCAGTTTACAGACTGAGACAGACCAGGAAGAAGGAAGAGGCCATCCACTTCTCAAAGAATTGGCTAGGGAAAAGCTTATGAATAGCAAAGAAACACTGTTTGATACATTACCATGCAACTTTACAAATAGTCTGGTTAGGTTAGAAGGCTCTCAAAATAGGACTGGGAAAGAGCTGCATCATCTGAGTAAACCCAGCCCTACTCCTATGAATAAGGTAAAGCTTTTGAGACCTCCATTTCCTGGTGTGGCACCATTCAAATTGAAGAGAAACAGCTGCAAACATCCATTAATCATCGGAACATGGAATGTACAAAGTATGAATCTAGGAAAATTGGAAGTTGTCAAAAATGAAATGAAATGCATAAAGATTGATATCCTCAGCATTAGTGAGCTGAAATGGACTGGTTTTGGCCATTTTGAATCAGACAACCATGTGATCTACTATTCTGGGAATGACAGTTTGAAGAGGAATGGTGTGGCATTCATCATCACAAAGGATGTTTCAAGTTCTGTCCCGAAGTACAATGCTGTCAGTGATAGGATAATATCCATACACCTACAAGGAAGACATATTAATACGACTATTATTCAAATTTATGCCCCAACCACCAAAGCCAAAGATGAGGAAATTGAAGATTTTTATCAACTTCTACAGTCTGAAATAGACCAAACATGTAACCAGGATGTGTTAATTATCACTGGTGACTGGAATGCAAAAGTTGGAAACAAAGAAGAATCACTGGTAGTTGGAAAATTTGGCCTTGGTGACAGTAATAATGCTGGAATTCACATGATAGAATTTTGCAAGACCAATGATTTGTTCATTTCAAACAAGTCTCTACACATGGACTTCACCAGATGGAACACACAGGAATCAGATTGACTACATCTGTAACAAGAGGTGGTGGAAAAGCTCAATATATATCTTCAGCCAAAACCAGGCCAGGAGCTGATTGTGGAACAGACCATCAACTGCTCATATGCAAGTTCAACTTGAAGTTAAAGACA
>NW_006929611.1:0-2452 GCF_000298275.1 Orycteropus afer afer
TCCCTAGATAATATTTTCCTAAGTGAACTTTGGAGCCGGGGGGAGTTTCTTTACGTTCCCCAACATCTTAGATCACTGCCCTAAATCCCTTAGCAACAACCAATCACCTGTACCCCCTCGCCCCGGTGCTGCCCCTCCCCATATTGTTCCATAAATTGGTGAAAGAAATGGGGTACAGGGTCTTTTGCTTAAGCCACTGACCTGGTAAGGGCAAAGACCCTAACTTAAGTTAGCTAATAAACTGTCCTATTGCATTTGCATTGTCGTGGGTTGGCATATTCTTCTCTTTCGAGATTCTCCTTTACAGCCTGGGTACAACACTGCTGAGTATAGGAAGGAAGAAACTTGGAACCTCTGAGACCAAGGCTCTTAGATACCTTTCAGGCCTGGAGCTGAACTTACTCTGTGACTCAACTTTTGGCCAAATGATATTGTTGTTGTTCATGGTGGTAGGTGCCATCAAGTAGCTATGACTCAGAGTGAACTTCTGTGCAACAGAACAAAACACTGCCCAGTCTCGTGCCAGCCTCACGATATTTGCTATGCTTGAGTCCATCATTGCAACCACTGTTTCAATCCATCTCATTAAGGGTCTTTCCTTTTTTTACTGACCCTCCACTTTACCAAGTGTGATATTCTTCTCCAGGGACTGGCCCTTCTGACAACATGACCAAAATATGTGAGAAGAAGTCTGGCCATCTCTCTTCTAAGGGGCATTCCAGCTGTACTTCTTCCAAGACAAATTTGTTCATTCTTATGGCACTCCACGATATCTTCAGTATTCTTTGCCAACACCACAATTCAAATGCATCAATTATTCTGTGGTCTTCCTTATTCATTATCCAATTTTCACAAGCATATGAGGTTATTGAAAATACAGTGGCTTCAGGAGCACCTTAGTCTTTGAAGTAACATTTTTTCTCCTTCATACTTTAGAAAGGTTTTTGCAGCAGATTTGCCCAGTGCAATATATTGTCTCATTTCTTGACTGCTGCTTCCATGGGTGGTGATTGCAGATGCAAGTAAAATGAAATCCCTAACAAATTTAATCTTTTCTCTGTTTATCATAATGTTACTTATTAGTCCAGTTGTGAGGATTTTCATTTCCTTTATGTTGATTTGTAATCCATACCGAAGTATATAGTCTTAGATCTTGATCAGTAAGTACTTCAAGTCATCTTTACTTTCAGCCAGTGGTTGTGTCATCTGCATATTGCAAGTTGTTAATGATCCTCCCTCCAATCCTGTTGCCATGTTCTACTTCATATATTCCAGCTTCTTGGATTGTTTGCTCAGGATACAGATTGAATAAGTATGGTGAAAGAATACAACCCTGGTGCACATCTTTCCTGATTTTAAACCATGCAGTGTCCCCTTGTTCTGTTTGAACAACAGCTTCTTGGTCTATGCACAAGTTCTTCATGAGCACAATTAAATGTTCTACAATTCCCAGTCTTCTCAATGTTATCCATAATTTGTTATAATCTACACAGTTCAATGCCTTTGCATAATCAATAAAATACAAGTAAACATCTTTCTGGTATTCTTTGCTTACAGTCATGATTCATCTGATGTTAGCAATGATAGCCCTCATTCCACATTCTCTTTTGAATCTGGCTTAAATTTCTGGCGATTCCCTGTCAATATACCACTGTAACTATTTTTAAATTATCTTCAGCAAGATTTTACTTGTGTGTGATATTAATGATATTGCTCAATAATTTCTGCTTTATGTTGGGTTATCTTTCTTTAGAACAGGCACAAATATGGATCTCTTCCAGTCAGTTGGCAAGGTAGCTGTCTTCCAAATTCCTTGGCACAAGTAAGTGAGCATCTCCAGTGCTGCATCCATTTGTTGAAACATCTCAAAGGGTGTTCTACCAGTTCATGGCCCCTTGTTTTTTGCCACTTTCTTCAGTGCAGCTTGGACTTCTTCCTTCAATACCATCAGTTCTTCCTCATATGCTGCCTCTTGAAATGGTTGGATGTCGACCAATTCTTTTTGATACAGTGACTCTGCATTCCTTCCATCTTGTTTTGATGTTTCCTCCATCATTCAATATTTTCCCTTAGAATCCTTCAATATTGTAAAAAGTCAAGGAAAAGTTTACATATAGAAGGAAATTTTCTTTGTTGGTTACGGGGGGGGGGGACACTGTTAGATAGGTAGAGACGAGTATTGATTTGGGTGAAGAGAAGGGCAATGTACCAAATGTGAGTGATCAACATGGTAGCACTGAGGAAGAGGAAGACATAGAGAGGTGCATGGGAGGTACATACAACAAATATGAGCCCTTTTGCACATACAGTACTGCAGTGTCAGTGAAGGCAAACACTGACATATAGGTACATAGATAGGTGGACAGGCTGAACTATTAGGTATGTCTTTGCAGAGGGGAGTGTGCCCAAGACCATGTATAGGGTTAGCAGACAGTATTTCTACAAGTGTATT
>NW_006929611.1:3777-5023 GCF_000298275.1 Orycteropus afer afer
AATCAAGGTCCTCTTTTGGCTCTATTTTGACTTGTTTTAATTTTCTTCTGCTTCAACTTGAACTTGCTTCTGAGAAACTTATGGTCTGTGACACAGTCAGCTCCTGGCCTTCTTTTGACTGATGATATTGAGCTTGTCCATTATCTCTTTCCATGGTTGTAGCCAGTTGTATTCCTGTGTATTTCATCTGTCAAGGTCCATGTGTATAGTCACCATTTATGTTGTTGAAAAAGGATACTTGCAATGAATAAGTCATTGGTCTTGTGAAATTCTGTCATGCATTCTTCGAGGTCATTTCTATCACCAAGGCCATATTTTCCAACTACCATTGGTTCTTTTATTTCCAGCTTTCTCATTCCAATCACCAATAATGATATGTATTTATCATATCATTGATGGCATGTTTGGTCAATGTTTGATCAATTTCAGACAGCAGAAATTTGATTAAAAAAAAAACCTTCAACTCCTTCATCTTTCATTTTGGTGATTGGTGCATAAATTTGAATAACAGTCATAGTAACTGGTTTTCCTTGTAGGTGTATGGATTTATCCTATCACTGACAGCATTGTACTTCAGGATAAATCTTTGAATGTTCTTTTTGACCATGAGTGTGACACCATTCTTCTTCTTGTCATTCCCAGCATAGAAAACCATGTGATTGTCTGATTCAAAATGTCCAATACCACTCCATTTCAACATACTAATGCCTGGAATATCAATCTTTATGTGTTCCAGGTCATTTTTTATAACTTCCAATTTTCTTAGATTCATACTTTGCACATTCCACACTCTAATCATTAAGGAATGTTTGCTTCTCTTTCTTCACAATTTGAGTTGTACCCCACCAGCAAATGAGGGTCCTGGAAGCTTAACCCTATCTATGTCATTAAGGTTGATACTGCTTACAGGAGGCAACTCTTCCCCAGTCATATTTTGAGTGCCTTCCAACCTGAGGGCCTCATCTTCTGGCACTATATCAAATAATGTTCCCTGCTCTTCATAAAGTTGTCCAGTAATATTTGAGACAGTGTTTCACTACTATTCATAAGGTTTCAGTGGCCAGTTTTTTCAGATGTAGATGGCCCCATCCTTTTTCCCAGTCTATCTTAGTCTGGAAGCTCCAGAAAACTCCCCATGGATGACTCTGCTGGTATTCTAACTACTAGCGTAGCCTCACAGTGACACACAAGGCCCCACAGTACAACAAACTGACAGATGAGTGGTAACAACAAAATATTAGCACAC
>NW_006929612.1:0-500 GCF_000298275.1 Orycteropus afer afer
ATTTTTACCAACTTCTGCAGTCTGAAATTGACCAAACATGAAATCAAGATGTACTGATTATCACTGATGATTGGAATGCAAAAGTTGGAAACAAAGAAGAATCACTAGTAATTGGAAAATTTGGCCTTGGTGATAGAAATAATGATGCAGATTGCATGATAGAATATTTCAAGACCAATATATGTATTGAAAATACCTTTTTTCAATAACATGCCAGCTATACATGTGAACTTCACCAGATGGAATTCACAGGAATCAGATTGACTACATCTGTGGCAAGAAGCAATGGAAAAGCTCAATATCTTTGGCCAAAACAAGGCCAGGAGCTGACTGTGGAAAAGACCATCAACTGCTTACATGCAAATTCTAGTTGAAGCTGGAAACAATTAAAACAAGTCCATGAGAGCTGAAATATGACCTTGATTATATCCCTACTGAATTAGAAACCTTTGGAAGAAGAGATTGGATGCATTGAACATCAATGACTGAAAAGCAGAGGA
>NW_006929612.1:3255-5957 GCF_000298275.1 Orycteropus afer afer
GATTGCCCAACCTTCCTTCTGAGGAGTGGCTGGTGGATTTGAAACACCAGCTGGTTAGCAGTCAAGTACCTTAGGCACCACACCACCAGATAATGTATACCACTGGACAAATCTGGTTCAAAAGACCTCTTTCAAGTGCTGAAAAGCAAAGATATCGCCATGAGGACTAAGTTGCACCTGGCACAAGCCATGGTATTTTTAAACACTTCATATACATGTGAGAGATGGACAATGATTAAAAAAGGCCAAAGATACATCAATGTTTTAGAGTTGTCATGTTGGCAAAGAATACTGAAAGTACCATGGACTGCTTAAAAAACAAACAAATCTGTCCTGGAAGAAGTGCAGCTTTAATGCTCCTTGGAAGCGAGAATGGCCAGACATTGTCTTACCTGCTTTGGTCATGTTGTAAGAAGGGACCATTCCCTGGAGAAGGATATCATGCTCAGCAAAGTGGAGGGTCAACTCAAAAGGGGAAGGTCCCTGACAAAATGGATTAACACAGTGGCTACAACAATGGACTCAGGTATAGGAAGGATCATGGGGCTGCCACAGAACAGAGCAGGGTTTCCTTCTTCTGTACATAGAGTCACTATGAGTCACAGATGACTGGACAGCATCTGACATCAAGAGCAACATTATATAGTCAGTTCCTGCCAAAGGCAGAATCAGTTGCACAAATTTTTCAAAAGTAAATTTGTAAACATTATGAAATAGGCAAATATACAGAGAGCAAAGTTTATTAGTGAGAGGAGGGGAGATAAAGGACAAGTCATTGCTTAGGGAGTACTGGATTTCTGTTAATCATGGTAGAATAATTTACACATGAGGGAAGTGACCAATGGCACAGAATTGTTCATTTAAAAATTATGTATTAGCAAATATTTTGTTATATGTATTTTACAATAATAAAATGTGTAAAGTAAGTTTGTAGCAGTTTAGTATCTTTCAAGCTTGATGCAGTTGGGTTTCTGAGTCAGTAAATCTTTACAGAAATAGATTGCCCAGTCTTCCTTCCACAGGAATGGTTGGTGGGTTTGTACCACCAATCTTCTGGTTGGCAGTCACGTGCCTTAGGCACTACATCACCTCACTAAACTCTAACTCAATGCCATTGAGTCAGATCTGACTCATAGCGATCTCTCCTTGGATTTCTGAGGTGGTATCACTATGGATGTAGATCACCCAACCCTCCTTCCGAAGAGTGGTTGGTAGGCTTGAACCACAAGCCTTCTGGTTAGCAGTCAAATGCCTTAGGCCCTACACCACCAGAGCTTCATATTTTATAAGTTTGTAACAGTTTGTAATCTTTCAAGCTTGCTGCAGGGTGGATTTGTGCCTCGAATTCCTATGCCATGACATAATCCTGTGTTTGAACATCACTTTGAATAAACATTGCTCTATATTGTTCTTCTTCCAGGAATCAGAATGATGGAGAAGCTCCACTCTCGAGGTTTGTCCACTAATATAGCATGGGAAAAGAGCAGTGGAATCCCACCTCACTTGGTAATTTGGAAGTTACACATTGTGTCTACTGTGTTGCATTGTACAATAAAACTAAGTTATGACTATCTTAACTTCAAGTGGACAAAGAAGTTTAACGTTACAGAATTTCTTCAGTTTATAAAGCTGAAGATTTAGAAATACTTGGAGATCATCACTAATGACTATGACATGGCCCAACTGATAATTAATTTAAAAATGGATAATGGGAGCATGAGATATGTATGCTATTGTTATTGTTAGGTGCCATAAACAACAGAATGAATCCAGTCCTGCATCATCCTCACAATCCTTCCTACATTTGACCCATCATTGTAGCCACTGTGTCGATTTATCTTGTTGAGGGTCTTCCCCTTTTTCATTGACCCTCCACTTTACCAAGCATGATATCCTTCTCAAGGGAATGGTTTCTTCTGACAATATGACCAAAGTAGATGAGAAGTCTGGCCATTCTCACTTCTCAGGAGCATTCTATCTGGACTTCCTCTAGGACAGATTTGTTCATTCTTCCTTATGCACAGTCCAGCTTTCAAATGAATATGAAGCAATTGAAAATAACTTAGCACCTTTGAATCAAAAGAAAGAGCAATATGCTTAGTTAGAGTTGAAGAATCATAGACTTTCAGTTAATAGGTTATATAGTTCTCTACTCACACGTTCAATATTTTAATCTGGAATATAGAAGCACCACCTAACCAGCATTTGTCTCCCGAGATCACATTACAACAGTGGCCTTCAACCAGGAGCAGTTTGTTTCTCCCCCCACTCCCCAGATGACATTTGGGAATGTCTGTATACTTTCTGTTTGTCACAGCTGGGAGGGGGCAGTGAGACTGAAATCCAGTAGGTACAGGACATGGATCCTGTTATATATAATACAATACATAGGACAAAAGATATCAGCACCAAAGAAAATTCAAAATGTCAGTAGTGCTGAGGTTCAGATGTGCTATAAAAAGGAACTAGTAGTTAACAGCAATCATAGAAAGCAAAAAAATAGTAAAGGTCCATGTCATAAATTCTGAGAAACATAATGGCCCAAGACCATCCAGTATTAATAAACTAACCTTTGTATAATTAGAGCTCCCAAAGTCAGCATTTCCCATAACCATCAATGGATGAGAACAGGAAAACCCAGAGTAGGAATAATTTTTCCCTTAATTGTTTAATTGGCTGGAAGGTGGGATGGTTGAGATGGA
>NW_006929613.1:0-617 GCF_000298275.1 Orycteropus afer afer
ATGGCAATAAGTTTGGTTTTGGAATAGGGAGATAACAGTGTGAGGAGTTTGGACCAGGATCTGCTGTCCTAGTGTGAATTTCTTAGCCTCCTGTGGCAGGTTGCATGTAGCTGTGACCACTCTGAGACAAGGAGGCCACCCCTTCACAGTTCCATCCTACTGTTTAGACAGGTAAGCAACAGGTCTCCTTGCGGGTCCCACTGTTTGAGTTAATATCCACAGGGCTAACCCTTGTCTTTCGTGCACTAATAACACAAAGGGTTTCAGTACATTGGGAAGTCCTGGTGCAGGGGCTGTGAGGAGTTTGTATTTAATTTGTTCAAAAGTTCTCTTGTACTCTGGAGTCCAGATAAGGGGTTCTCCCCTCTCCCCCTGTAGAGCTTCATACAATGGTTTGTTTGTCTACCAAAACAAATCCAGGTATCCACAGGTGGTAAAAGCTAGCCATTCCTAAGAACCCATGAAGTTCTTCCTTGATTGAGGAGGTGCCACCCTGGCTGTCGCATCCCTTCAATCTTGGGATAGGTTTCTCTGAGCCTGGAGATCATAAAACCCAAGCATCATCACCTGGGACTGTGAGAGCTGGACCTTGCCCTTTGAAATCTTATATCCACAAT
>NW_006929613.1:2162-2871 GCF_000298275.1 Orycteropus afer afer
TGTGTATTGCCAGTAAGCTTCGGTAATACTTTTTAAAAAGGAGGAGGGATTGATTTTCCTTTTCTTCCCAATTTCTCTCTCTCACTTTCTGAAGACTCTTTGGTTTTGGGGCCCCCAGCTTTAGTCCCATGACTATACAATCTCGGTCAACCTGGAGCTTGACCCTATCTGTATCTGAGTTGTAATCTCATCCTGGGTCTGGAGCCTGGGTCACCTCTGCCCAGGTAGGTCAATCGGGGCAGGAGAAGGGGGTAGTTTAGATCATGAAGGCCATTGGCCTCCTTTCTGGTCTGCTCTAATACCAACATTCCTTCCTCAGATGTGAGTAAGGTGTTTAAAAGAGACTTTATGTATGCCCATGTAGGTAGATGAGTGGTAAAAACAGACAAAAACGGTTTTAACAAGATCAGACTTAAAAAAAAAAAAAAACACCCAAATTCACTGCCCTGGAGACCCTCCCCTCACTTCCCATCCCTGGTAACCAACAAAGAAAGTTTCCTTCCATATATAAACTTTTCCTTGACTTTTTACAATAGTGGACTGATAAAATATTTGTCCTTCTATGAATGGACATAGGAGCTCTGGTAGCCTAAGGCACTTGACTGCTAACTAGAAGGCTGGCAGTTCAAATCCACCAGCCACTCCTCAGAAGGAAGGTTGGGCAATCTACTTCCATAGTGATACTGCCTCGGCAACCCAAGGAGGGGTC
>NW_006929613.1:5591-6112 GCF_000298275.1 Orycteropus afer afer
TGGGCAGACTGGCCACTCAGAACACAGTCATCCGATCCCATCATGGGAACAACCACACAGAACTGGGGCCCAGCCAAGTTGACACACAGCTCCAATTATCACAGGTAGTGTTGACATTTTCATGATGTTCAAGCTTCCTATCCTCGAGCATGATATGGTCTTCATTTATGCAGACCTCTTACAGTTTCTTGAAGCAGTATTTTGTAGTTTTCTTTTTTTAAAAAATGCATTTTATTGAAATATAATTTATGTACAGTGAAATACACAAAACTAAAGTGACATGGGTCAATGCATTCTTTTTTTTTTTTGCAGTATTCCCTCCTCTCACCTCCCACCCCTGGCAACCAACAAAGAAAGTTTCCCTCCATATATAAACCTTTCCTTGACCCTCCACAACAAAGAACTAATACTGTATTTGTCCCTCTGTGATTGACTTATTTCACTCAGCATAATGTCCTCCAAGTTCATCCATATTATGCAGTGTTTCGCAGACTCTACATTATTCTTTAGTGCTGCATAGC
>NW_006929614.1:0-616 GCF_000298275.1 Orycteropus afer afer
TATGAAGTATGAATCTAGGAAAACTGGAAGTTGTAAAAAATGAAATGAAACACATGAAGATTGATATCCTAAGCATTAGTGAGTTGAAATGGACTGGTTTTGGCCATCTTGAATCAGACAACCATATGATCTACTATGCTGGGAATGACAAATTGAAGAGGAATGGTATGGCATTCATCATCACAAAGAATGTTTCAAGATCTATCCTGAAATAAAATGCTGTCAGTGATAGGATAATATCCATACACCTACAAGGAAAGCCAGTTAATACTACTTTTATTCAAATCTATACACCAACCACCAAAGCCAAAGATGAGGAAATTGAAGATTTTTACCAACTGCTGCAGTCTGAAATTGACCGAACATGCAATCAAGATGTGCTGATGATTGGAATGCAAACTTGGAAGCAAAGAAGAATCACTGGTAGTTGGAAAATTTGGCCTTCATGATAGAAATAAAGCTGGAGATCGCATGATAGAATTTTGCAAGACTAATGACTTATTCATTGCAAATACCTTTTTTCAACAACACAAACGGCAGCTGTACACATGGACTTCACCAGATGGAGTGCACAGGAATCAGATTGACTGCATCTGTGGCAAGAGGCAATGGAAAA
>NW_006929614.1:3296-3942 GCF_000298275.1 Orycteropus afer afer
ACACAAGCCATGGTATTTTCAGTCACCTCACATGCATGTGAGAGCTGGACAATGGATAAGGAAGACTGAAGAAGAGTCGATTCTTTTGAGTTGTGGTGCTGGCGAAGAATGTTGAAAGTAGCATGGACTGTTAAAGAACAAACAAATCTGTCCTAGAAGAAGTGCAACTGGAATGCACCTTGGAAGCGAAAATAGCCAGGCTTTGTTTCACCTACTTTCGTCATGTTTTCAGAAGAGACCATTCTCTGGAGATGGATGTCATGCTTGGTAAAGTGGAGGGTCAACAAAAGAGGGGAAGGGTCTCAACAAGATGGATTGACACAGTGGCTACAATGATGGGCTCAGGTACAGCAGGGATAGTGGAGTGGGCACAGGACCAGGCAGTGTTTTGTTCTGCTGTACATAGGGTCACTTTGAGTTGGAGACAACTTGATGGCACCTAACAACAACAACAACAAAGGACTCCACACACACATGAAGATAACTAATAACATCAGGCTGTGTAGTAGAAACAACTGTGGTCTAGAATGATAGAAAATGCAACTTGAGCTGGCCTTTGAAGGACAGGGAGGAGGTAGAGCTATGGGAAGGGGGAACTTGGCATTGGCATGTGGGGTAGAGAAGACTAGGAAGAGTCTAGCCATAG
>NW_006929614.1:6212-6859 GCF_000298275.1 Orycteropus afer afer
GTTCAGTGTGAGGTACAGATCTTGTTTCATTTTTCTGCAAATGGACATCCAGTTTTGCCAGCACCATTTGTTAGAGACCACCTCTTTCCCATTTAATGGATTTCAGCCCTCTGTCAAAGATCAGCTGACCATAGGTTGATGGATCTATTTCTGGGTTCTCAATTCTGTTCCACTGGTCTATGTGTCTATCATTGTACCAATACCAGACTGTTTTGACTACTGTGGCTGTATAGTAGGTTTTGAGATCTGGGAGTGTGAGACCTCCTACTTTCTTCTTCTTGTTCTTATTCGAGCTCTCTTTCCTTTCCATATAAAATTAGTGATTGGTTTTTCCATATCCTTAAAGAATGCTGATGGCATCTGAATTGGGATTACATTGAATGTATAGATTGCTTTGGGTAGTGTTGACATTTTCACAATGTTCAATCTTCCTATCCACAAGCATGGTATATTCTTCCATTTATGCAAATCTCTTATGGTTTCTTGGAGCAGTGATTTGTAGTTTTCTTTGTACAGGTCTTTTGTGTCCCTAGTGAGGTTGATTTCCAAGTATTTTAATTTTTTTGGTAGCTATTGTAAATGGTATTGATTTCCTTATTTCCTTTTCATCAATCTCTTTGCTGGCATAGAGGAATCCAACTGATTTT
>NW_006929615.1:0-569 GCF_000298275.1 Orycteropus afer afer
GTTTTCTTATCCAATCTGCAACTCTCCGTCTCTTGAGTGGTGCATTTAATCCATTAACATTCAGGGTAATTATTGATAAATTTGAATTTGTTGCTTTCATTTTGTTATGTGTTTTTTATGGTGTCCCTGGTTTCTTTGTTCCATATTTTTTTTGTGTGTGCTGATCTCATTATGTTTATGAATTGTGTCATCATTTCCTTTGTTGCTGTTGTTTTAGTATATGCTGAATACTTGCGCTTCTCCTTTTATATTATTATGTGAAGGTTTATCATCTTTCTTTGAGGTTACCCTATGATTTATAACTGTATCCCCAAGTTTAGAACAGTCCATTCTATCTTGTAACTTTCTTAATTTCCTCATCACTTAGAAGTTCTGTAACTACACAGTCTTTTCCCTCATTTTGTTTGTAGTTGTCATCACTTACCAATTGATGCCTCTGGTTCAGTGTTTACAATCTTGTAAGTTCATTTTACTTTGGGTATGTCCATAGCTGTGGTTTCTGGGTTATGTCATCTTGTGTATTAATGGTCGGTTGTTATTTGCTCTTTTTGGTTCTCTGTTCAAAGGAC
>NW_006929615.1:2319-3923 GCF_000298275.1 Orycteropus afer afer
GGAAAAGAAAAAATGCTGAAAACTAGGACCTGGTATGGGAAGATTAAGAATAATAATAAAAAGGGCAAAAGTATTAATAATATTAGTTGTTTTAAACTAGATAAATACAAGCAAACTAATCACCAGAAAAAAGAAAGCAAAAAAGAAAAAATTAATATAAAAAAAGAGAAAAAAAAAAAAATATCAGTGAGGACAGGTCAGGGCACCTAGGCTCTGTCTGAGCACACAGACTGTGATGGAGTTTCTGTGGGCCCAGAAGGTATGTGGGAGTGGGAGGTGGCCACACCACTGTTCTCTAAGCAGGTGTGGGGTATAAGAATAACAAGAGGAGTGTCGTACCTTTTCAGTCTTGCAGGTCCCTAGTGTCCTTGTTGTTGCTGGAACGCAGAACATGTTTTTAAACCACAGGAATCTGTAAGAGTGCTGTCTCTTTAAATATCCAAAATAGTCAAGCCGCTTTTTAAAACTTCAAAATGGTGGCACCCTCCGGCAAAAGTCCACAGCTCAGCCCACCTTTCTCTTCACCTTCTCCGTTTGTTCCCCAGCCACCGTGCACAGTCCTCTGTGCAGTCACTGGCTAGCAGGGTGATTTTTAGGTTAATTCTTAGGTCCTACCAACACCCAGGAATCTCCAGCTGTCTGTGCCATCAGCATTGCTCAGGACTGGTGCCAGACCGCAGCTCTGTCTGTCTCCTTTTTTGGTATTTTCATGCAAATTCTGCTAGTTGGGGTTTAGTCCACTTCTATATCCTTCCCTTCAAGGCTCAGGGGTCCAGTATTATCTTCTGTGTCTGTGTTAATTTGTTTCCCTTTTCTTTGTTGGAGAGGGTCTGTGCAGTCTTTCTGCCTAGTTCACCATCTTGCTGGAACCCCTTGGATTATTTTTTATTTTGTTGTTGAGGTCTTGAAGTTTTCTATAAATTCTAGAGATAAGTCACTTGTCAGATATGTCATTGCTGAATATTTTTTCCCAATCTGTATGTTCTCTTTAAACTCTTTTGGAGAAGTCTTTGAAAGCACTTTAAAAATTTAGTTTTCATAAGGTCCTATTTATCTGGTTTATCTTCTGCTGTTTGTGCATATGGGGTTAGTCTAGATAGTCTATTTATGTGATATATTAAAAAAAAAAAAAAAAAAAAAAAAACTCACTGCCATTGAGTCATATCCAACTCATTTGACTCATAGGAATGCCTCCTTGGGTTTCCAAGGCAGTATCAGTATAGAAGATTTCCCAATCCTCCTTCCAAGGAGTGCCTGGTGGGTTTGAACCACTAAATTTGCCCCTAGTTTTTCCTTGAGGAACTGTATAGTTTCAAGTTTCACATTTAAGTCTTTGATCCATATGGAGTTAGTTTTTCTGTATGGTGTGAGGTACAGACTCTTTCATTTTTCTGCAAATTGATATCCAGTTTTGCCAGCACCATTTGTTAAACAATCTCTTCCCCATTTAATGGATTTAGCCCTTTGTCAAAAATCAGCTGACCATGTTGTTGTTGGGAGCTCTGGTAGCATAGTGGTTAAGGCAATTGACTGCTAACCAGAAGGCTTGCGGTTCAAACCCACCAGCCACTCCTTGGAAGGAAGGTTGGGCAATCCTACTTCCG
>NW_006929615.1:4410-5312 GCF_000298275.1 Orycteropus afer afer
AGTTACTGATTGCTTTTTCCATATCCTTAAAGAAAGTTGATGGGATCTGGATTGGGATTGCATTGAATGTATAGATTGCTTTGGGTAAAACCAACATTTTCACAATGTTCAATTTTCCTATCCATGAGCATTGCATGTTCTTCCATTTATGCACATCTGTTATGGTTTCTTGAAGTAGTCTTTTATTGTTTTCTTTGCACAGATCTTTTGTGTCTCTGGTAAGATTTATTCCCAGGTATTTTATTTTTTGGTAGCTATTGTAAATGGTATTGACTTCCTTACTTCTTTTTCAATAATCTTTGCTGTTCTAGAGGAATCCAAATGATTTTTTGGATGTTGGTCTTGTATCCTGCCACGATGCTAAATCTCTCAATTAGTTCCAGTAGATTTTTGACTGAGTGGCTTGGGTTTTCTATGTATAGGATCATACCATCAGCAAATAGAGATAGTTTTACTTCCTTCTTATCAATTGGAATGCCTTTGGTTTCCATTTCTTGCCTTATTGCCCTAGCTGTTGTTGTTGTTGTTAAGTGCCGTCGAGTCATTTCCGACTCATAGTGACCCCATGCACAGCAGAACGAAACACTGCCCAATGCCGCGCCAGCCCCACAATCCCTGCTATACTCGAGCCCATCATCGCAACCACCGTGTCAATCCATCTTGTTGAAGGCCTCCCTCTCTTTCGTCGACCCTCCACCCATCCAAGCATGACATCCTTCTCCAGGGAATGGTCCCTTCTGACAACATGATCAAAATAGATGAGACGAAGTCTGGCCATTCATGCTTCCAAGGAGAATTCTGGCTGCACTTCCTCCAGGACAGATCTGTTAGTTCTTTTTGCAGTCCATGTTACTTTCAGCATTCTTCGCCAGCACCACAACTCAAAAGCATCAACTCTTCTT
>NW_006929616.1:0-1015 GCF_000298275.1 Orycteropus afer afer
TGTATTGCTGTGAGATGGGAGGTTATGGCACCAGTGTTTCAAATACCAGCAAGGTCACCCATGGTGGACAGATTTCAGCAGAGCTTCCAGACTAAGATAGACTTGTAAGAAGGAAGGAGCTATCCATTCTTCAAAGAATTGGCCAGTGAAAACATTAGGAGTAGTAGTTAAACATTGTCTGATATAATACTGGAAAACATTATGAATATCCCTAAACCATTGTCCTATATAGTGCTGAATCAGGTCAGAAAGCACTCCAAATAGGATTGGGAAAGAGCTGCCTCCTCAGAGTATAGCTGACCTTAATGACGTAGAAAGAGTAAAGCTTTTGGGACCTTCGTTTGCTGATGTGACACATCTCAAGATTAGAAGAAACAGCTGCAAACATCCATGAATAATTGGAACATGGAATGTACAAAGTATGAATCTGGGAAAATTAGAAGTTGTCAAAAATGAAATGCAATACATAAAGATCTATATCCTAGGTATTAATGAGATGAAAATTACTGGTTTTGGCGATTTTCAATCAGACAAACATATGATCTACTATGCAGAGAATGGAAACTTGAAAAAGAATGGTGTGGCATTTATCATCACACGCACCAAAAAAGTTTCAAGATCTATGCTGAAGTACAATGCTGTCAGTAATATCCATACACCTACAAGGAAGACCAGATGATACTACTATTATTCAAGTTTATGCACCAACCACTAAAACCAAAAATGAGAAAATTGAAGATGTTTACCAACTTATGTAGTCTGAAACTGACCAGACATGCAAGCAAGATGTGTTGATTAATACTATTGATTGGAATGTAAAAGTTGGAAATAAAGAAGAATCATCAGTAGTTGGAAAATATGGCCTTGGTGATAGAAATGAAGCTGATGACAGAATTTTACAAGGCCAACTACTTATTCATTGCAAACACCTTTTTTCAACAACATAAATGGCAGCTATACATATGGATTTTGCCAGATTGACTACATCTTTGGAAAGAGGTAATGGAGAAGCTCA
>NW_006929616.1:3900-5240 GCF_000298275.1 Orycteropus afer afer
AAAAAAATATATATATGAATCAATTTGGCTAGGCTATGATTCTCAGTAGTTTGGGTGATATGTAGTGATGTAATTTAGCAGTTACATAATGATGCTGTTGTTCCCCTCATGTGATTTGGCTAGGCTATGATTCTCAGTAGTTTGGGTGATATGTAGTGATGTAATTTAGCAGTTACATAATGATGCTGTTGTCCCCCTCATGTGATTTAATGTAATTATCCTCCCTTTGTGATGTGTTATAAATCTTGACCTTCAAGTGTTAATGAGGCAGTAATAGGTCATGTTAATGTGTTAATGAGACTTAGGCTATGTTTGTTGTGTTCCTGAGGCAGGATTAGGGTGGGATGCAATACTTTCAGTTGGTTCACAGTGCTGATCCAATGTAAGGGGAGTTTCCTTGGGGTATGGCCTGCATTCCTTTTTATCATACAAGAGACAAAAGAAGATAGAAGTAAGAAGAGTGAGAGAGACCTCAGTATCACTAAGAATGCAAAGCTGGGATTGGATGCAGGTTCTCTGTGCTGAGAACCTCCTAGAGATGGTGAAAAAGAGACACCAAGCCATATGAAGATCATCCAGGAGCAGAAGTTAGAAGAGACAAGGACCTTCCTCCTGTGCAAAGAAGGAGAGAAAACCTTCTCCTAGATCTGGCACTTCTAATTTAGACTTCTGGACTCCTAAACTGTGAAAGAAAGATTTTTTGTTTGTTAAAGTGACACACTTGTGGTATTTCTGATATAGCAGAACTAGATGACTAAGACAATTGCATTAGAGAATAAATTATATCTGTTACTATGTTTAAATAAAATTGACTCAGTGTAAGCATTAGTTTTAATGCTAAGTAATTCACTTAATGTTTTTTCCAAAACAAATTTAAACCAAAATTCCGGTGGAATTAAATCCTTAAAGAACCCTAAAAAGGAAGGAAAAAAAAATCAAATTGACAAAATATTCAGGTGCAGATATATACTTTTTCATTCATTTGCCACTCTTTCTAAGTGGATATACTGGCTTCTTGAAATCAAAGTCTCTTCTCTAAGAGGTTTAAAAATAGAGACAGCAAATATAGCCTCCTAAACTGTGAGAAAACAAATTTCTGATTGTTAAAGCCATCCACTTATGGTATTTTTGTTATAACAGGACCAGATAACTAAAGCAGTTGACTTAGGGAACAAATTATATCTATTACTATGTGAATTTCATATAGCATTTCAATTGTTCTATAGAGAATCACATAACCAGTTTGTTCATTTAATCTGGTCCCATAGAACAATATCAAATGAATAAAAAATACATTTTCAATTGAATATGCATCTATGAAATGATATTTACACATGATG
>NW_006929617.1:0-638 GCF_000298275.1 Orycteropus afer afer
GGGTTTCTGAGGCAGTATCACTACGGAAGTAGATTGCCCAACCTTCCTTCCAAGAAGTGGCTGGTGGGTTTGAACCGCCAGCCTTCTGGTTAGCACTCAAGTGCCTTAGGCACTATGCTACCAGAGCTCCCCATTAGCTGCTAGAGAGATGCAAAAAAAAAAAAAAAAGAGAGAAATACTATCTCACCCCAGCATTCCAGCATTAATAGCAAAGTTTAACAACACAGAAAATAGCAAATGCTGGCCAGTATGTGGACAGATTGGGAATTTCATACACTGCTGGTGGGACTGCAAAATAGTACAATCACTGTGGAAACCTGTATGGTGATTCCTTAAAAAGTTCAAAATATAAATACCATTTGACCCAACAATCTCATTACTAGGTGTCTATCCTAAAAAGTGAAAGGCAGAATATGAATAGATATATGCATATCCATGTTCATCACAGCACTATTCACAGTAGCAAAGAGATGGAAACAACCTAAGTGCCCATCAACTGAGGAATGGATAAGCAAGCTGTGTTATATATGCACAATGGAATACTATGCAACCCTAAAGAATAATGTAGAATCTGCAAAACACCACATAATGTGGATGACATTGGAGGACATTATGCTGAGTGAAATAAGCCAATCACA
>NW_006929617.1:3208-4985 GCF_000298275.1 Orycteropus afer afer
AACCACAAAAACATATTTCTAGAGTTTTTGTTTTGTTTTTTAAATCAGAAATGAATGCTGAAATTTATCCAATAACTGTTTGGCACACTCATTCCTTCAGAGTTTTAGGGAAATTATGATTTCTATTTGCCCACAAAAGTAAGACATTCAGCAAAAGAGATTTTACAAGTTAGTGTGAGACTGTTCCTGTGCAGGAGACAGAAAATATCTGATGCAATACAGTAGAAAACATAGGTAAGTCTTCAGAGAAAATCTCTTTAAACCTTTCTGGGACAAAAACATATGATGTGATATTAGAGTAAGAAGGGAAGTAACCTTCTTTGCCTACACCTAAAAACCTAAAATATTTAAAATTGTGTTTCTCTCAATTACCATAATCTTTCCATTTGCTTTCCATTCAATGATTTTTAATTCAAGTAGCTGTAACTCATAGAACTAATTAGCAAGGTAAATAGAAAATCAATTTTCAATGCCACTGATTTTGACACTTCCTTATTTCCTTTGTACAGGTCATTTGAAAATCAGCTCTTCTGTCTCATGGGTGGACCAAATGACTCTGTGATTTCGGAGTTTGTATTGCTGGGACTCTCCAGTGCAAGGGAAACTAAAGTTTTTCTCACATTGACCTTCTCCTTACTCTATTTTGGGATCATCCTAGGAAACCTTTTTGTTTTGTTTTTGGTGATTCTTGATTCTCACTTGCATTCCCCGATGTACTTTCTGCTGGCCAACTTGTCCCTCATTGATGTGGGTCTTTCCTCTACCACAGTCCCCAAGATGATCACAGACTTTTTGAATGAATACAAGGTAATTTCTTTTCAAGGCTGCATGATACAGATATGCTTCATCCACATCATAGGAGGAGTGGAGATGGTGTTACTCATAGCCATGGCCATTGACAGGTACACAGCCATCTGTAAGCCTCTTCACTACTTGAACATCATGAATCCTAAAATATGTATTTCATTTGTAGTCTCTGGATGGGTAACCAGGGTTATCCATGCTATGTTTCAATTTGGTTTTGTTATAAAATTGCCTTTCTGTGGACCTAATAAAATAGACAGCTTTTTTTGTGACTTTCCTAGGATCATAAAACTTGCATGCACAGATGGAGACAAGCTTGAGTTTATTATTGCTGCAAACAGTGGGTTCATAAGCATGGGCACCTTCTTCCTGCTAGTCTTCTCTTATGCATTCATTTTGGTCACAGTCTGGAAACGTTCTTCAGGTGATTTGTCCAAAGCATTTGTCACTTTGTCATCTCACATCACTGTAGTTATTCTTACTTTCACACCATGCATGTTTGTTTACTTATGGCCTTTTCCCACATCATCACTTGATAAATACCTATTCATTGTTGACTTTGCTATCACCCCTATATTGAATCCTATCATCTATACATTAAGGAACAAAGACATAAAGATAGCAATAAAAAGATTGAGCAAACAGCAGTATTATCTCAGATTTTGCTGACTACATCTATCTTTGGAGCATTAAAACTGCACATCCAAATGCCTGTTAAAAATTGGCACTTATGTTTCCCATATTTAACATGGCTGTGCCTGAAAGCATTACCTATTTCCTTAAACATATTTCTACTTCTTCAGTTGAGCATTTCTGCATTACCTTCACTATAATGGGGAAAGTGAAAGGTACCACTATTATCTCTATCCCTTGTTTCCAGACCCATGTATTTCATCATAAGAGACATAGAATCATCTAAAGATCATTTGTTCTAAGTATATATCCTGAAGCACAGACCCACAAGTCTTCAGTG
>NW_006929618.1:0-571 GCF_000298275.1 Orycteropus afer afer
TTTATTTTTATTTTTGCATTTTCCCCATTTTTTTCTTCATTATTCTCCTTCTCTACCTTTTTTCTCTTAGTGCCCTATCCCCAGATATTGCAGGTTTTCTTCTACTTTTTTCCCCTTTTTCATCTTTGGGTTACTGTTCCTCTGTGATTACATGGTGTATTTTTTGTCCATGTGTTTTTAGTTTTTTGATGGTTATTCAATTGTAATTTTTGTCTAACTGAGTGGGATACAGCAACAGTCCTCATAAGATACAAGTACACCAACACCTCTGCAACTTCACTTACTGAGCAAGAACCAGCACCTCCTTCACCACCAATGGGCCAACGATAAAAAAAAAAAAAAAAAGCAAGAAGAGTCTGAATCACATTTGGCTGCTCTTCACAAACAATTAACAGAGATCTTAATACAACATAATGATGCCTTGGAGAAACAGACCATCACAGTCCACACAAAGAAGCCAGATAAAGTGGTAGAAGCAAGGGAGGAGGATACAGACCCAGAACACATCCCTGAGGAAGAAGCAGCATTGGAACTCTCTGATAAGGAATTCAAAAGAATTATCTTTAGGTAT
>NW_006929618.1:2040-2915 GCF_000298275.1 Orycteropus afer afer
TTACAAGATTGTAAACAGGGAACCAGAGATAGCAATTGGCGAGTGAGGACAACTACAAACAAAAAGAGGGAAAAGACTGTGTGGTTACAGAACTTGTAAATGGTGAGGAAGTTAAGAGAGTTCTAAGATAGAATGGATTGTTCTAAACTCAGGGAGAAAATTATAAATCATAGGGTAACCTCAAAGAAAAATGATAAACCTTCATTTCACAATTAAAAAAGAGGACAAACACAAATACTCAGCAAATACTAGAACAACAGCAACAAAGGAAATGATAACAGGATTCATAAACATAATGAGCTCAGCACAGAAAATAATATGGAACAAAGAAGCCAGAAACACCATGAAAAAACACATACTAAATGACAGCAACCAATTCATACTTGTCAATAATTACACCGAATGTTAATGGATTAAATGCACCACTCAAGAGACAGAGAGTTGCAGATTGGATAAGAAAACAAAACCCATCAATATGCAGCCTACAAGAGACACACCTTAAAGATAAAGACAAAAATAGACTAAAAATCAAGGGTTGGAAAAGATATATCAAGCAAATGGCAACTGTAAGAGAGCAGAAGTGGCAATATTAATTTCTGATCATATTGACTTTAAGACAAAAAACACATAGGAGACAAGGAAGGACATTATATAATGATTAAAAGATAAATTGAACATGAAGATATAACCATAATAAATATCTATGGGCCCAATGAAAGAGCCACAAAATACATAAATCAGATTTTAAAAGACTAGAAAAGCCAAATAGATGACTCCACAGTCATAGTGAAAGACTTTAATACACCACTTTCTTTGAAAGATAGAACAACTGGAAAGAAACTCAACAAAGATGCAGAAGAGCTAAACAATACACT
>NW_006929618.1:4920-5389 GCF_000298275.1 Orycteropus afer afer
TAAGTAAAATACTATGGAAAAAGAAGAACAAAGTAGGAGGTTTCACACTGTCAGATCTGAAAACCTACTATACAGCCACTGTTGTCAAAACTCCCTGGTATTGGTTTAATGACAGATACAGAGACCAATGGAATAGAATTGAGAACCCAGAAATAGATCCATCAACCTATGGTCAGATGTTTTTGACAAAGGGCCAAGATCTATTAAATGGGGAAGAGAACGTTTGTTTAATAAATGGTGTTGGCAACATTGGATATCCATTTGCACAAAAATGAAACACGATCTTTACCCCACACAATACACAAAAACAAACTCCAGATAGATCAAAGACTTAAATGTGAAACCTAAAGCTATAGAGTTTCTCAAGGAAAAAACTAGGGGAAAATTTAGGGGCCTTAATATATGGCATAAATAGACTATCAAGCATAACTCAAAATGCACAAACAGCAGAAGAGAAACCAGATGATTG
>NW_006929619.1:0-2791 GCF_000298275.1 Orycteropus afer afer
GAGTGGCTGGTGGGTTTGAACTGCCAACCTTCCGGTTAGCAGTCAAATGCCTTAGGCAGTGTGCCACCAGAGCTCCTCACCCATGAAAGCAGCAGTCAAGAAATCAGATGAAGTATTGCACTGGGCAAATCCGCTCCAAAATACTGTCTAAAGTGCTGAAAAGCCAAGATGTCTCTTTCAAGACTATGATGCGCCTAACTCAAGCCAAGCCTAACCCAAGGGAATGGACCCAGTTACTAACACCCAAACAGCAGGAAAAGCAGAGGGGAAAGGAAAGGAAGGCCAGGGTGTCTAGGACCAAGCAACAGGGATCCAGTTAAGGGAAGGGTGGAGAGGTTGCAAATAGCTAAGGGAAACAAACTTGTCTGTCAATTTGTCATGCTCTAGTGGTGTGTCACTGTGAAGCTTGAGGCTGTGCCACTGGTGTTTCAAATGCCAGTGGGGTTGCACATGGTGCACAGGATTCAGTGTGGCTTGTGGACTGAGACAGACTAGGAAGAAGGAGGAGGCAATCAACTTCTAAAAGAATTGGCCAGGGAAAACCTTATGTATAGCAGAGAAACACTGTTACATTAGTAGGCAACAATATAAATAGCCCGGAAACACTGTCTGATACAGTTCAGGATGACAAGCCACTTAAGTTGGAAGACTCTCAAAATAAGACTGGGATAGTGCTGCATCATCAATGTAGAACCGACCTTACTGATATAGATAAAGTAAAGCTTTCAAGTTCTCAATTTTCTGATGTGACATGACACAAATTGAGGAGAAACAGCTACAAATATCCATTAATAATCAGAAAATGAAATGTATGAAGTATGAATATAAGAAAACTGGAAGTTGTAAAAACTGGAATGGAATGCATAAAGATTGATATTCTAGGCATTAGTGAGCTGAAATGGACTTTTTTTTTTTTTTTGCCATTTTGAATCAGACAACCATATTATGGACTTTGCCAGGAATGGCAATTTGAAGAGGAATTGTGTGGCATTCATCATCACAAAGGATATTTCAAGATGTGTCCTGAAGTACAATGCTGTCAGTGATAGGATAATATCCATACTCTACAAGGAAGGCCAGTTAATATGACTATTATTCAAATTTATGCACCAGCCACCAAAGCAAAAGATGAGGAAATTGAAGACTTTTATCAACTTCTACAATCTGAAATTGACCAAATGTACAATGTGTTAATTATCACTGGTGACTGGTATGCAAAAGTTGGAAACAAAGAAGAATCCCTGGTAGTTGGAAAATTTGGCCTCGGTAACAGAAATAATGCTGGAGATCACATGGTAGAATTTTGCAAGACCAACAAATTATTCATTACAAATACCTTTTTTCAACAACACAAATAGTGGCTATACATGTGGACTTCGCCAAGTGGAATACATAGGAATCAGATTGACTACATCTGTGGCAAGAGGTGATGGAAAGCTCAATATTCTCAGCCAAAACCAGGCCAGGAGCTTATTGTGGAACAGACCATCAACTGCTCGTATGGAAGTTCAACTTGAACTTGAAGACAATTAAAACAAGTCCACTAGAGCCAAAACATGACCTTGAAGACATACCTCCTGAATTAAGAGACCATCTAAAGAACAGATTTGATGGATTGAACACCAGTGACCAAAAACCAGAATAATTATGGGATGACATCAAAAACCTCATCCATGAAGAAAGCAAGAGGTCATTAAAAAGATGAGAAAAAAAAAGACCAAAATTGATGACAAAAGAGACTCTGAAGCTTGCCCTTTAGCAGAGAGTAGCCAAAACAAAAGGAAGAACTGACAAGATAAAAGAGCTGAAAAGATTTCAAAGAGCAGCTTGACTGCTCAAGCATTATTGACAAAGCCAATTACTATAATGAAATGTGCAAAGACTTGGAGTTGGAAAACCAAAGGGGAAGAACACACTTGGCATTTCTCAAGCTGAAAGAACAGATGAAAAAATTTAAGCCTTGAATTGTAATGTTTAAAGATTCTATGGGCAAAATACTGAATGATACAGGAAGCATCAAAAGATGATGGAAGGAATACACAGAGTCACTGAACCAAAAAGATCTGGTAGATCTTCATCCATTTAAGGAGGTAGCATATGATGAAAAACCAGTGATATTGAAGGAAGAAGTCAAAGTTGCACTGAAGCAAGGCTCCAGGAATTGATGGAATACCCATTGAAATGTTTCAACAAATGGATGCCCCACTGAAGGCACTCACTCAGTTATGCCAAGAGATTTGGAAAACAGATCCCTGGCCAACTGACTGGAAGAGATCCATATTTGTACCAATTTCAAAGAAAGGTGATCTCACAGAATGTGTAAATTATTGAACAATATCATTAATATCACATGCAAGTAAAATTTTACTGAAGATAATTTAAAAATGGTTGCAGTAGCATATTGATAGAGAACTTCCAGAGGCCCAAGCCAGATTCAGAAGAGGACATGGAACAAGAGATATCACTGCGGATGTCAGATGGATCTTGGCTCAAAGCAAAGAATACCAGAAAGATGTTTTCCCATGTTTTATTGACTGTGCAAAAGCATTTGATTATGTGGATCATGCCAAATTGTGGATAACATTGAGAAGAATGGGAATTCCAGAACACCTAATTGTACTCATGAGGAACCTGTCCATAGACCAGGAGGCTGTCATTTGAACAGAACAAGGAGACACTGCATGGTTTAGAATCAAGAAGACAGTGCATCATGGTTGTGTCTTTTCACCGTAATTATTCAATCTACATGTTGAGCAAATAATCTGAGAAGCTGGACTATATGAAGAATGTG
>NW_006929619.1:2891-3778 GCF_000298275.1 Orycteropus afer afer
GTTGTCAAAGACTTCACATTGTTTATTTCTACAATCAACACCAATGGAAGCAGCAGTCAAGACATCAGATGACGTATAGCACTGGGCAAGTCAGCTGCAAAAGACCTCTTTCAAGTTCTGAGGAGCAAAGATGTCTCCTTGAGGACTAAGGTGCACCTGACACAAGGCCGATATTTGCAATCTCCTCATATGCATGTGAGAGCTGGACAATGAATAAGGAAGACCGAAGAAGAATTGATGCTTTTGAGTTGTGGTGCTGGTGAAGAATGCTGAAGGTATCATGGACTGCTAAGAGAACTAACAAATCTGTCCTGGAGGAAGTGCATCTGGAATGCTCCTTGGAAGGGAGAACGGCCAGACTTTGTCTCACTTACTTTGGTTATGTTTTCAGAAGGGAACATTCCCTGGAGAAGGATGTCATGCTTGGTAAAGTGGAGGGTCGACGAAAGAGAGGAAGGCCCTCAATGTGATAGATTGACACAGTGGCTGTGGCAATGGACTCAAGTATAGCAGGGATTGCAAAGTTGGTGTGGGACCGGGCGTTGTTTCATTCTGCTGTGCATAGGGTCACTATGAGCCAGAGACGACTCAACTGCACCTAACAACACAACAACAAGCCATCCATGGTGTTTTCAAGTGCCTTATATGCATGTGAAAGCTGGATAATGAATAAGGAAGACTGAAGAAGAGTTGATGCTTTTGCACTGTGGTGTTGGCAAAGTATACTGAAATTACCATGGACTACCAGAAGAATGAACAAATCTGTCCTGGAAGAAGTGTAGCTGGAATGCTCCTGGGAAGCAAGAATGGCCAGACTTTGTCTCATCTACTTTGATCATGTTGTCAGAAGGGACCATTCCTTGGAGAATATCTTGCTTGGTAAAGTG
>NW_006929619.1:4579-5171 GCF_000298275.1 Orycteropus afer afer
CCTTGTTCTGTTGGAACAACTCCCTCTTGATCTATCTACATGTTCTGCATGAGTGCAATTAATTGTTCTGGAATTCCCATTCTTCAAAATATCATCTATAATTTGTTAAGATTCAACAGTCAAATTCCTTTGTATAGCCAATAAAACACAGGTAAATGTCTTTGAAAGGAGTTAGGATTGACAGAATAAGAGTCCATCCAGGGCTGTTTAAATACATAGAATGACTCACCCCGATTGGAGGTATGTGAATATTATTGTATGAACATTATGATTTTTTTATTTGTTTGCTGTGGTAGTTAAGGTTGTGTGTCAATTTGGCTGGGCCTGGTTGAGTGGCTGGGCAGCTGGTGGTAATTATTCCCCATGATGAGACTGGCAATCAACCCCATAGTGGGATCTACCACAAGCAGCCTTTAGGGTATGTGGTCTGCTTCTCGTATATAAGAAACAGCTTTGGGAATGCTCTCTAGCTTATGGCATGCTTGAACCCTGCATGCAGTTGTGTCATCATTCAACAGCCTGCCATGTTATGCCAACCTTGGGACTTACAATGGACTTGAATTAATGGCGTGCCGTGTGGTTTGGTAACATC
>NW_006929620.1:0-4962 GCF_000298275.1 Orycteropus afer afer
ATCTTCTGTGTCTGTGTTAATTGGTTTCCCTTTTCTTTGTTGAAGAGGGTCTGTGCAATCCTTCTGCCTAGTCCGCCATCTTGCCCCGCCTCCGTCATCTGTTTTTTGACTGATGCTTCCATGGGTGTTTACTGTGGATCTAAGTAACATGAAATCACTGTCAGCCTGAATCATTTACCCATTCATCATGATGCTGCTTGTTGGTCCAGTTGTGAGGATTTCCATTTTCTTTATGTTGATATGTAATCAATATTGCAGAGTGTAGTCTTTAAGCTTTGTCAGTAAGTGCTTCAAGTCATCTTCACTTTCAACAAGCAAGGTTGTGTTGTCTGAATATTGCAGGTTGTTAATGAGTTTTCCTCCAATCCTGATGCCACATCCTTCTTCATATATTCCAGCTTTTTTGATTATTTGCTCAGCATGCAGATCAAATAAGCATTGTGAAAGGATACAACCCTGAAATTCACCTTTGCTGATTTGATCCATGCAGTATTTCCCTGTTCTGTCAAAAGACAATCTCCTAGGTTCCAGTAGATGGTGGAATAGGCAGACAAACTACACAGACTCTCTTCAACAAAAGGAAAGAAGAACCAATTAACACAGATACAGAAGACAATCCTGGAGCCAAGAGCTTTGAAAGGAAGGACATGGATGTGGACTAAATTCCGACTAGTAGAAAAACCTGCATGAAAACACCAAAAAAAAAGAGACATATGCGGCTGCAGTCTGTTAACAATCCTGACGACACAGAAAGCTTATGTACTGCCAAGTGGTGTTAGGACATAAGAATTAATCTAAAAATCAACCGTCCTAACCAGGGGCTGCATGGAAGATTTCACTGGTGACTGGTGAATAAAAGGGGAAACAGTGAAGAGGGAGACAGGCTGAGCTGGGGACTTTTGGCTGTCTGGAAGGCACATCCATTTTGAATGTTTACAAGCAGTTTGACCATTTTGGATACATATAGTGACAGCGTTCTCTCAGATTCCAAGAATCTAAGGATAGGTACCACTTGCCGGGGACCACAAGGACAATCTGGACATGATATTCCTCTTGTTACTTTAACACCCCACAACTTATTGGTGAATGGAGGTGTGGCCATCACTCATTCCCACTCAACTTATGGGGCAACAGGAATTCCATCTCAGGCTGTGTGCTCTGATGGAGCCTGGGTGGATTGCCCTGCCCTGTCAGATTTTTTTTTCCTTTTTATTTTTTTTAATGTATTTGTTTTTATCTGTTTTAAAATTATTACTTTTAAAATCCTTTTTATTATTATTATTCTTTCTTCCCTTCACAGGTTCTAGTTTTCAGCTTTTTCTCTCTTCCCTCTTTTTGATTCCCATTTTTTTCTTTCTTGGGGTTTTTCCCATTCCTGGTTTTCTTTTTTGCATTTTTATCATTTTTTTTTCCTTCATTATTCTCCTACTCCACCTCTTTTATCTTATTCCTCACATCCCCAGATATTGCCCCCCCACACATTTTTTCTATGCATATTTCTTTTGGCTTTTTAATATATTTCTTTAAATATTTTATCTCATTTATTGCCTTTCCCCTTTTTCTGTGTTTTCTTTTTTATCTGTTTGGTGATTGCTCCTGTTTCTGCAGTGTGTTTTGTGTCTGCTTGCTTATACTTTTATGATGGTTCTTCATTTGTTGTTTTTGTTTAACTGAACAGGAGATAACAACTGTGCTCATATGACACAATGACACCTGCAGTTCCACTTATTGAATGAGAGCCATTTTTATTAGAGCCACCAATAAGAACCTGATTCACCCTACCTGCTCTTCAAAAACAGTTAACAGAGATCTGTGCAGCCATTCTCATTCTCTATCACACCCACCAGAGGACCGGTGGTGAGTGCATAAATGCTGCCAACTACTGAATAGAGGAGTACAGTACCCAGCTTACTCAGATAACCCCCCCCTCAAAAAAAAAGAAAAGAAAAAAAAAAAGAAACAAAAACCTTGGGCCAATCACTCCACCATGAAATCAGCAATTAAGTAAAAATACAACAAAGTCACAATGTCTCAGAGAAAAACAAACCATCACAGTCCACACAAAGAAGCAACATAAAGCAGTAGAAATAAGTGAGCAGCACACAGACCCAGAACATATCCCTGAAGAAAAACCAACATTGAAATTCACTGACAAGGAAATCAAAAGAATTATGTTTAGGTACCTTCAATAGATTGAATGATAGATCTAGAAAAACACTGAAAAAAATTAAGGAAAACACAGACAAAAACCAAGAACAATTTCAGAAAAAAATTACAAGAACAAAATGACAAAATAAATGAAAAATTAGAAATTAATACTAAATTTTCAGAAATAGATAATACATTGAAAAGACAACGGCATAGAATTGAATCAATGGGAGACAGCATTAATGAGACTGAAACAAATATGTAAATACTTATTTGGAAAGAGATCAATCAGAAAAAAATATGAATATGAAGAAAGGCAAAAATTTACGTGGAATACCATCAAAAGGAATAACCTATATAATGAGAATTCCACAAAAAGAAGAGAAAAAGAAAAACACTGAAAAGATTGTCCAAGATTTGTTGGAAGAGAGATTCCCTGATATGATGAGAGATTAGAATATATCCATTCAGGAAGTCCCATGCACCCCAAACAGGATAGACCCAAAAGAATATCACAAAGCCATATCATGACCAAACTCAGCAAAAACCAGACAAAAAAGAATCCTGAAAGTAGCATGGGGAAAATGATAAGTTGTGTACAAAGGGCAATCAAAAAGACAAAAAGCTCTGATTTCTCAGCAGAAACCATGCAGGTGAGAAGGTAATGGCACGGTACATGTAAAACCCTGAAAGAAAAGTATTTCCAACCAACAATTATATATACATGGCAAAATTGTCCCTCAAATATTATTGAAATTAGGAGATTTCCAGATCAGCAGAAATTAAGTGAATGTGTTAAAATGACACCAACCTTGCAAGAGATCCTAAAGGGAGTCCTTTGAACAGAGAACCAATAATAGCAAACAACAAATGATCATCAATACACAAGATGACATAACCCACAAACTAACACAAGTATGGAAGTATTCAAAATAAAATAAGTTATAAGATTGTAAACAAGGAACCAGAGACACCAATTGGCAAATGAAAACAACTACAAACCAAAATGTGGGAAAAAATAAGGTAGGTATAGAACTTCTAACTAGTGAAGAATTAAGAGTTGCAAGATAGAACAGGCTGTTCTAAACTTGGGGAGAAATTTATAAATCACAACGTACCCTCAAAGAAAAATTATAAACCTTCATATCACAATAAAAAAGAGGACAAGCACAAATATTCAGCAAATATTAAAACAGCAACAACAAAGGAAAGGATAACACAATTCATAAACATAATGAGCTCAGCATGGACAATTATATGGAACAAAGAAACCAGGAACATCATGAAAAAATACCACAAAATGCTAACAAACAATTCATATTTGTCAATAATTACACAGAATATCAATAGATGAAATGCACCATTCAAGAGATGGAGAGCTGCAGCCTGGATTTAAATAAATAAATAAATAAATAACTCTTCAATATGCTGTCTACAATAGGCACACCTTAGAGACAAAGACAAAAATAGTCAAAAAGCAATGGTTGGAAAAAGATATTTCAAGCAAATGTCAACCAAAAAAGAGCAGGAGTGGAAATATTAACTTCTGATAAAATCAAAATTAAGGAAAGAAAACTACCATAAAATACAAGGAAAGACATTATACAATGATTAAAGGAACAATTGAACAAGAAGATATAACCATAATAAATATGTATGGACCCAAGGAAAGAGCCCCAAAATATGTAAATCAGGCATTAACAGAATTTAAAAGACAAATAGATGACTCCACAGTCATAGTGGGAGACTTTAATACATAATTTTCCATGAATGATAGAACAACTGGAAAGAAACTCAACAAAGACTCAGAAGAACAAAACAATGCAATACACCAACTTGACCTTATAGACATCTACAGAGCATTTTACCCAATAACAGCACAATATACTTTCTTTCCAAGTGCACATGGAACATTCTCCATGATAAGTCATATGTTAAGCCAGCACAGACATACCAGAGGTTGATGACTAGAAAGGAGACAGGGGGGGAAAAAAAAAGAGAGAGAGACTCAGTTAAAAAAAAAAAAAAAGAAAAAGAAACACTGGAACTGACTGAGAGATTTAGCATCATGGCAAGATACAAAATCAATATCCCCAAATCAGTTGGATTCCTATACACCAGCAAAAATATTGCTGAAGAAGAAAGAAGGAAATCAATACCATTTACAATAGCTACCCTAAATAAATAAATAAATAAATAAATAAATAGATAGATAAATAAAATACTTGGGAATAAAACTTCCTAGGGACACAAAAGATCTGCACAAAAAATAAATAAATAAATAAATACATAAATAAATAAATACAAAAGACTGCTTCAAGAAACTATAAGAGATCTATATAAAAGGAAGAAAATACCAAGCTCATGGATAGTAAGATTGAACAATGTGAAAACATCAATTCTACTCAAAGCAATCAACGCATCCAAAACAATCCCAATACAAATCACATCAACATTATTTAAGGATACAGAAAAGCCAATCACTAAGTCATAAGGAAAGGAAAGATATTTCAGATAAACAAAGTACTATTGAAGAACAAATTAGAAAGTCTCACAGTACCGTATCTCGAAATCTACTATACAGCCACAATAGTCAAAACAGCCAGGTATCTGTAAAATGACCAACACATAGACAAATGGAATAGAATTGAGAACCAAGAAATGGATCCATTGACCTATGGTCAGCAGATCTTTTACGAAGGGCTGAAATCCATTAAATGGGGAAGATATTGTCTATATAACATATGGTGATGGCAAAATTGGATATCCATTTGCAGAAAAATGAAACAAGGTCTGTTCTTAACACCATACACA
>NW_006929621.1:0-3699 GCF_000298275.1 Orycteropus afer afer
GGTGGCTGCAATGATGAGCTCAAGTATAGCAGGGATTGTGGGCCTGGCGTGGGATAGGGCAGTGTTTCGTTCTGCTGTGCATGGGGTCGCTATGAGTTGGAAACGACTCGACAGCACTTAACAACAACAACAACATAGCTTATTTTTGCTTACTTAAATATGTGTATACCTATGGATATAATTTCTGTCCCTTTTCATTGTCAGCAGTACTTCTGATCCCCTACTTTTCTAATTTTGTAAATCTCCTGTTTTATTCTTTTAAAAAAAATATTGTGATTTTGGTGAAAGTTTACAGAGCAAATTAATTTTCCATACAGCAGTTCATACACATTTTGTCTCATGACATTGACTGCAGTGCTCCACAATGTAACAGCTCTCTTCCCACTTCCTGCCTATAGTTACCTCTTCCCTGTGTCCTTCCCTCCCATGTACTCCTGCCTCCTGAGATGTCTCCCTGTGCAAATACTGACCTTCTGTTCTCCCACGATTGATCACTCCAAGGAGTGTAGCTACCTGATGTAAATGTTCGCCCCATATGCCTGGTTATTGTTTGGCTGGAAGCCACAGGAGTGAGTTCACTTCCAGACATGAAGAGTGGCTAGAGACCATAGTCTCAGGGGTCTTACCAGGCTCTATCAGATCAGTAAACCTGTTTTTTTTTAATGATTTTGAGTTTTGTTCCACATTGTTCTCCCACTCTATCCAGGATCTCCCACAATGATCCCTCTCTCAGTGGTTGATAGTGGCAGCCGAGCACCATCTACTTCTTATGGTCTCATGGTCATATAGGCTGAGTATCTCATAGTCTACTAGTCCCTTGGACTAATTGTTTCCATGCATCTTTGGTTTTCTTCATTCTTCTTTGCTCTGAATAAGGAGACACCCATCATTGCATCTAGATAGCCACTTGCAAGCTTTTGAGATCCCAGTTGCTACTCACCAAAGTAGCATGTAGAACAATGTTTTTGCATAGTATGTTATGTTAATTGAGCTTTATATCCCCTATGGGACTGGTCCCGAGCCCACAGGTCCAACTCCTTGCTCCCTCTAGGTAGCTGGCTGTAGCCAAGAAGCCACCACAATCTTGAGCCTTGTCAGCTCTACAATACACCTGGGCATTCTTACAGCTCATATAAATACACATGTAGAAATATTGTCTACTAACCCTTTACATAGTCATGGGCATACTGCCCCATGCATAGACATACCTGATCTTTCAGCCTGTCCACCCATAGATCAATGTTTGCCATCACTGACAACTCAGTACTGTACATACAAAAGGGTTCATCTTTGTTATCTGTACCTCCTATGTACCTCTCTATGTCTTCTTTTCCTCAATGCCACCATGATGATCACTCACATTTGGTACATTGCCCTTCCTTTCACCCAAATCAGTACTTGTCTCTACCTATCTAGCAGTGTTTCCGCACCTCCACTTCTACCCCTAGTAACCAACAAAGAAAGTTTCCTTCTGCATATAAACCTTTCCTTGACTCAGTAAATACTTTTTAAAAAAATAATATTTTATTGAGTTTTTGGTGAAAGTTTACATGGCAAATTAGGTTCCCTTTTGATAATTTCCACTCAAACTATTCAGTGACATTAGTAACATTTGTCACATATGTTAACATTCTTTTTAATTGTGTTCTGTTTGTTCTTTTTCCAATGCTCTACTGAAAAGTCTTTCCAGTTTCCCTGCCTCCTCATCATCTCATCTGTGCTTTTGAGAAATTTTTGACCTTTAGGTATAATACTGATGCTTTTTAAGTAGAACACCAATCTTATGTGTGTCGTTGTAGTTAGATGCCATCGAGTTGTCTCTGACTTATAGCAACCCTATGTACAACAGGACAAAGCTGCCCAGTCCTGTGCCAGCCTCACAATTCTTGCTATACCCGAGCACATCATTGCAGCCACTGTGTCAATCCATCTCATTGAGAGTCTTCCCCTTTTTCACTGACCCTCCACTTTACCAATCATGATATCCTTCTCCAGGGAATGGCCCCTTCTGGCAACATGATCAAAGTAGATAAGGTGAAGTCTGGCCATTCTTGCTTCCAAGGAGCATTCCGGCTGCACATCTTCCAGGACAGACTTGTTAGTTCTCCTGGCCGACCACAGTACTTTCCGTATTCTTTGCCCACACCACAACTCAAAAACATCAACTCTTCATTGGTCTTCCTTATTCATTGTCCAGCTTTCACATGCATATGAGGCAATTGAAAACACCATGGCTTGGGTTAGGTGCACCTTAGTCTTCAAGGAGATATATTTTCTCTTTAGCACTTTAAAGAGGTCATTTGCAGCATATTTGCCCAGGGCAATATATTATCTGATTTCTTGACTGCTGCTTCCATTGGTGTTGAATATGGATCCAAGTAATATGAAATATTTGTCAACTTCAGTCTTTTCTCAATTTATCATGGTGATGCTTATTGGTCCAGTTGTGAGGAATTTTGTTTTCTTTATATTGAGGTGTAATCCATATTGCAGACTGTAGTTTTTAATCTTCATGAGTAAGTGCTTCAAGTCATCTTCACTTTCAGCAAGCAAGATTGTGTCATCTGCATACCACATGTTGTTAATGACCCTTCCTCCAACCGTCATACCTTGTTCTTCATATAATCCAGCTTCTTGGATTATTTGCTCAGCATATAGATTGAATAAATATGGTGAAAGGATACAACTCTGATGCACTTCCTTCCTGATTTTAAACCATGCAGTATCCCCTTGTTCTGTTCAAATGGCAGCCTCCTGGTTTATGTACAAGTTCTTCATGAGTATGATTAAATGTTCCAGATTTCCCATTCTCCTCAATGTTATCCATAATTTGTTATGATCTACACAATTTAATGTCTTTGCATAGTCAATAAAACACAAGTCAACATCTTTCTGGTATTCGTTGCTTTCAGCCAAGATCCATCTGACATCAGCAATGATATCCTTTGTTCCACATCCTCTTGTGAATCCAGCTTGCATTTCTGGAAGTTCCCTGTCGATATATTGCTGCACACATTTTTGAATTATCTTCAGCAAGATTTTACTTGCATGTGATATTAATGATATTGTTTGATATTTTTCACATTCTGTGGGATCACCTTTGTTTGGAATAGGTACAAATATGGATCTCTTCCAGTCAGTTGGCCAGGTAGCTCTCTTCCAAATTTCTTGGCATAGACCAGTAAGGACCTCCAGCACAGCATCCATTTAGTGAAACATTTCAATAGATATCCTGTCAATTCCTGGAGCCTTTGTTTTCTGCCAATTCCTTCAGTGCACCTTAGAATTCTTCCTTCAGTACCATTGGTTCTTGATCATACACCACTTCCTGAAATGGATGGATATTGACAAATTCTTTTTGGTACAGTAACTCTGTGTATTACTTCCATGTTCATTTGATGTTTCCTCCATCATTCAATATAGAATCTTCCAATATTGCAACTCAAAGCTTGAATTTTTTCTTCAGTTTGTTCAGCTTGAGAACTGCTAAGCATGTTCTTCCCCTTTGGTTTTCTAACTCTAGGTCTTTGCACATTTCATTGCAGTAATTGACTTTGTCTTCTTGAGCTGCTCTTTGAAATCTTCTGTTCAGCTCTTTATCTTGTCATTTCTTCCATTTGTTTTATTTTTATTCATTTATATACTTTTATTGTAATTTGGGTGAAGATTTGCAGAGCAAATTTACTTTCCATACAGCAG
>NW_006929621.1:4029-4585 GCF_000298275.1 Orycteropus afer afer
TTATAGGACCATTGTCTGCCAACCCTATATATGTTCTTGGATACACTCCCCATTTCATAGACATACCTAATAGTTCAGCCTGTCCACCCATCTATGCACCCATATACCCATGTTTGCCTTCACTGACAATGCAGTACTGTATGTGCAAAAGGATTCATCCTTGTTGTCTATACCTCCCATGTCCCTCTCTTTGTCTTTCTCTTCCTCAATGCTACCATATTGGTCACTCACATTTGGTACATTGACCTTCTCTTCACCCAAATCAATACTTATCTCTATCTATCTAACAGCCTTCCCTCCCCTCCCCTCACACCGCACCCCTGGTAACTAACAAAGAAAATTTTTTTCTATAGATAAACCTTTTCTTAACTTTTACAATAACAGACTAATACAATATTTGTCCTTTTGTGATTGACTTATTTCACTCAGAATAATGTCCTCCAAGTTCATCACGTTATGCAGTGTTTTACAGATTCTACATTATTCTTTAGCATTGCATAGTATTCCATTGTGTGTATGTACCATAGTTTGATTATCCATTCCTCAGTTGATGGAC
>NW_006929622.1:0-504 GCF_000298275.1 Orycteropus afer afer
TCATAGCGACCCCTCCTTGGGTTTCCGAGGCAGTATCACTACGGAAGTAGGATTGCCCAACCTTCCATAGCTCCCAATAATGTCTCCAGGAATACCAAATCCAAAAAGAAAAAAGCCAACAGATGTGCACCAAAAAAAAAAAAAAATCACAGTTGGTTTTCATTGACAACAAGATTATTCTCCAACTTATTTCCTTGAAAGAAGAAAGTCTTTTTTCTCATAGGACAGTCTTTGAACAATAAAGTCCTTCTGTAAGCGTGAAGGTTATAACTGTTTAAAAGACCCCAGCAACCAGACACTGCAAGCTTCTGCAAAAGACCAAGAAAATCCCTAAAGTGGAGAGGGACAAAATGAATCCTGGAAATGCACAAACCCGTAACTGCAAGTAGAAACGTCTCCTATTTTTCTGCTACAGTCTCTAAAAAGCTCAACTAAATCATTAAGTGGCAAAATTCAACCTTAACATTATTTCATGGCTGTTATACCTTCATGACATTTCTAAAT
>NW_006929622.1:3394-5213 GCF_000298275.1 Orycteropus afer afer
CTGTCTGCTATGAGAGACACATGTGACAGTCAAAGACACAAAGAGGTGAAAAATAAAAGTATGGAAAAGATATATCATGGAAACTGCAACCACAAGAGACTAGGAATGATTATATTAATATCCAACAAAATAGATTTTAAGCTAAAAAATAGTAATAGAGACTAAAAAGTACATTTCAAAATAATGAAACAGTCAATAATAATTATAAGTGTACATGCACCTAACACTAGCATCCCAACCTATGAAGCAAAACTTGCAGAATAAAAGGACAAACAAACAACTAACAATTACATTAGAGATGTCAATATTCTTCTCCCTGTAGATGATACAACAAGTAGGTAATCAGTAAGGACACAGAAGATTTGAACAACATCATCAACCAACTCAAAATGTTACTGTTCCCAATAACAGCAGAACAGACATTACTTTCAGCTAAAACACAGCATATCAAGATTTGTGAGATGCTTCTAACACAGAGCTGAGAGAGAACTTTATGGCTACTGATATTCATATTAAAAAACAAGAAAGGTCTAAAAATCAATGATTTAAGTTTCCCCTAAGGAGGAAAGAAAATTAGAGCAAATTAAGCCTTAAGAAAGTCAAAGATAGAAAATAAAAAGGAACACAGAAAAACACAAACATTTATCTGTCAAAGGACAGGTATCTGAAATATATAAATAATAACTTAAAAATTAGACAAAGTAATAAAAAAGGAAAAATATTTGAACTAACCCTGCACAAAAGAAATATACAAATGGCCAAAAACACATGAAAAGATTTTTAATCACTGGTCATTAGAAAAATGCAAATTAAACCTCAGTGAGTGTCCCTACACATCTACCAATAAAACTAAAATGAAAATGACTAAAAAGGCCGAATGGTGGCAAAGACGTAGACCATCTAGAACCCTCATATACTGCTGAAAATGATACCGTGTCTTTGGAAAAAAGATTAGTAGTTTCTTAAAAAGTTAAAACTATATACATCTATCATGTTGTGGTGGTGTTGTTATGCACCGCCAAGTCGGACCCGACTCATAGCAACCCCTCCTTGGGTTTCCAAGGCAGTATCACTATGGAAGTAGATTGCCCCATCTTCCTTCCAAGGCGTGTCTGGTGGGTTTGAACTGCCAGCCTTCTGGTTAGCACTCAAGTGCCTTAGGCACTAGGCTACAGAGCTCCTATACATCTATCATACTATCTGTTATTTCCATTCTGAGGAGAAATGAAACATGTAGCTACATTATTTATAATAGCCAAAATAAGGAAACAACCCAAATGGCCACTAGCTGGTGAATGGATAAATAAAACGTGGCATCATCCCTACAAAGGAATAATAGCATCCAGCAACAAAAAGGAGTGAACTCTTGATCCTTGCACTTACTCTGACAATACCAGCGTGGTACCAAGGGTTCAAATTAAAACAAACCAAAATACGAGGGTGAAAATTATTGTTGGAAATTAGCACCGACTACAACCACCCCTGCTTTCAGGACATGCAGCCTATTTATCATAAGAAGTTCTTCCCACCTTTTTTTTTTCAGTCTAAGAAACTACCCTGATAAGGTCCTTTGGACATGACAATTGAGGACTTTTAAGTCCTAGTGCAGAAGTAAAAAGTAAAGTATAAAAAGGGCTAAATATTTTCACATAAGAAAAATACAATGGAATTTGATGGCTGATTGCTGGCAGCTCTAGTGGCAGTGAGGTGAGGAGTCTGGGAGAGAAAAGGTAGGCTGTTAATGGCAGGAGAGTGAAGAGGACCTTCAGTAACATGCTAGAAATCAGAGGGGGTCAGGCAGTAGGAAATTCCATATGGC
>NW_006929623.1:0-2010 GCF_000298275.1 Orycteropus afer afer
CCTATGCTTAAACTGTACACCAATAGATTTGAGAACCTAGAAGAGATGGACAAGTTTCTACAATCCCAAGACCTACCTAAACTATCCCAATCAGAGACAGACAGCTTGAACAGACCTGTATATCAAGGGAAGAAATTGAACAGGTCATTAAAAAAAAAAAAAAAAATTCCCACAAAGAAAAGCCCTGGACCTGATAGCTTCACCGGAGAATTCTATCAAATATTCAGAAAAGAATTGACACCTATGATACTCAAGCTATTCCAGAACATAAAAAAGATAGAATACTCCCAAACTCATTTTATGAAGATAGCATAACACTAATACCAAAACCAGGGAAAAACACCACTAAAAAGGAAAACTACAGACCAATATCAATCATGAACATAGATGCAAAAATCTTTAACAAAATCCTGGCCAACAGAATCCAACAACATATCAAAAAATTATTACATCCAGACCAAGTGAGATCCATACCAGATTTACAAGGTGGTTCAACATCAGAAAATCAATCAATGTAATCCACCACATAAACAAAACAAAGGAAAAGAACCATATGATTATATCAATTGGAGTAGAAAAGGCATTTGACAAAATCCAACATCCATTCCTGTTAGAACTCTCAACATAATAGGAATAGAAGGGAAATTCCTCAACATAAAAAAGAGTATATATGCAAAGCCAATGGCCAACATCAATATTAGTGGAGAAATACTCAAGGCATTCCAGTTATGAATGGGAACCAGACAGGAATGTCCTCATTCACCACTTCTATTTTACATTGTATTGGAAGTCCTGGCTAGGGCAATAAGGCAAGAAGAGAAATGAAATCATACAAATTGGCAAAAAGGAACTAAAACCATCTTTATTTGTGGATGATATGATCCTGTACATAGAAAAACCCAGGGACTCATTAAAAAAAAAAAAAGAAAAAGAAAAAGAAGAAGAAAAAAAAAAAACAAAGCACTGGAACTAATAGAGAGGTTCAGCAAAGTGGCAGGATACAAGATCAACATGCAAAATTCAGTTGGATTTCCTATACCAGCAAGGAGTCCTTGCTGAAATAGGGAAAACAATACCATTTACGATAGCTACAAAAAAGATAAAATATCTAGGAATAAACCTCCCCAGAGACACAAAACACCTATACAGAGAAAACTATAAAACACTGCTACAAGAGACAACAAAGGCACTACATAAATGGAAGAACCTACATTGTTCATGGAGAGGTAGACTAAACATTGTGAAAATGTCAACACTACCTAAAGCAATCTATTTATTTAACACAATCCCAATCCAGATTTCAACAAATTTTTTAAGGACATGGAAAAATTAATTACTAATTTCATATGGAAAGGAAGGAGACCTTGAATAAGCAGAGCACTTCTCAAGAAGAAAAATAAAGTGAGAGGTCTCACACTCACACATCTTAAGAGCTACTATACAACCACAGTAGTCAAAACTACATATTATTGGTACAATGATAGACAGATAGACCAATGGAACAGAATCAAAATTCCAGATATAGACCCATCCATATATGGACAACTGATCTTTGACAAAAGTCCAAAACCCATTCAATGGGGAAGACACAGCCTCTTTTAGAAATGGTGGTGCCCACACTGGATATCCACCTGTAGAAAAATGAAACAAGACCCATACCTCACCCCATACACAAAAACAAACTCAAGCTGGATCAAAGACTTAACTGTAAAATATAAAACTATAAAATACATCAAAGACAAAATAGGCGCAAATCTGAGAGTACTAATTTATGGCAAAAGAGCCATATTTGTACCCATTCCAAAGAAAGGTGATCCCACAGAATGTGGAAATTATAGAACAATATCATTAATTTCGCACACAAGTAAGATCTTACTGAAGACAATTCAAAAATGGTTGCAGCAGTATATTGACAGATAACTTCCAGAGGTGCAAGCTGGATTCAGAAGAGGACGTGGAACAAGGGATATCATAGCTGTTGTCAGATGGATCTTGGCTCAAGGCAAAGAA
>NW_006929623.1:2750-5026 GCF_000298275.1 Orycteropus afer afer
GCTGGCAAAGAATGCTGAAAGTACCATGGAATGCTAAAAGAACTAACTGATCTGTCCTGGAGGAAGTGGACCCGAAATGCTCCTTGGAAGCAACAATGGCCAGACTTTGTCTCACCTATTTTGGTCATGTTGTGAGAAGGGATCATTCCCTGGAGAAGGATGTCATGTTTGGTAGGGCGGAGGGTCGATGAAAGAGGAAAAGACCTTCAACAAGATGGATTGACACAGTGGCTGTGATGATAGGCTCAAGTATAACAGGCATCATGGACCTGGCGCAGGATTGGGCAGTGTTTCGTTCTGCTGTGTATGGGGTCGCTATGAGTCGGAAATGATTCGACAGCACCTAACAACAACAACAATAATTTACGTCATAGACTGTCAAGCATAACTCAGAATGTGCAGGAGATAGAAGAGAAGCTAGATGACTGGGACCTTTTTAAAATTAAATTCTTTTGTGCATAGAAAGATTTCGTCAAAAAGGTAACAAGAGAACCTACAAATTGGGAGAAAATATTTGCCTGTGATATAGCTGATAAAGGACTTATATCCAAAATCTGTAGAAAACTTCAACATCTCAACACCAAAAAGACAAATAACCCAAATCATAAATGGGCAAAAGACTTGAACAGACATACAGATATACATGCAGCCAACAAACACATGAGAAATTTCTCATGATCATTAATCATTAGAGAGATGCAAATCAAAACAACAATGTAATATCATCTCACTCCATCAATAATAGCAAAGTTCAACAGTTCAGAAAATAACAAATGCTGGCAAGGTTGTGGAGAGATTGGAAATCTTGTGCACTGCTGGTAGGATTGTAAAAGGGTAAAACCATTGTGGCAAACAGTATGGCATTTCCTTAAAAAACTGAAAATAGAAGTACCATTTGATCCAGCAATTCCATTACTAGGAATATATCCTAAAGAGATGAGAGATAGTGCATGAGCAGACATATGTACAACTATGTTCATCGCAGCACAATTCACTATAGCAAAGAGATGGAAACAACCTAAATGCCCATCAACGGATGAGTGGATAACCAAGTTTTGGTATATCCACACAGTGGATTATTATACCACATTAGAGAACAATGAGGGATACGTGAATCGTCTTGGAACATGGATGAACCGGGAAGACGTAATGCTGAGTGAAATAAGTCAATTGCAGAAGGACAAGTACTGTATGAGCCCGTAACTGTAAAAAGACAGAGAAGAGTTTGCTTGGGAAAGGGAACTCACCTAGTAGGTTACCGGGATGGGGAGGGAAGGGGAGTGATTAATTTTGGGCTAGTTGGGGCCTACACACTGACATGGGTAGGGGCAGGGATATACGAGAAGGATATATGACCACCATAATAACATTAGAAAATGGGAGGACACCAAATTGTTCACATAAGAGATAGACAACAGATGCTAATACCAACCAGGGAGTCCACAATACCACATTGCAATTAACACCAAACACTAGTCTATACAGACAAACACATAAATACCTGAGATGATCAGATGAGGGTCAGTGAACAGAAGTATACTCTAGACCAAGGATAGATTCAGCTGAGGCTAATTTTGCACAGACACCAAAAAACACAACACACTGCTGTCGATTCAGATCCGACTCATAGTGACCCCTCCTTGGGTTTCCAAGGCATTATCACTACAGAAATAGACTGCCCAACCTTCCTTCTGATGAGTGGCTGGTGGGTTTGAACGACCATCCTTCTGGTTAGCAGTCAAATGCCTTAGGCACTATGCCACCAGAGCTCCCACACAGACACCAGTGGTAAAAAAATACCTGCAGTCCTTACAGAAACAATAGAAGACAGATAGAGAGGAATCCCTCCCAGACAACCAGACACTATGGGAAAGAGATCCAATAGATCTTTTGCTTTAGGACCATAGTACTGGGGGACACCAAACTCAATTGGCACAACAAAATACATAAAAGCATTGCTCCACATCCTAAATTAGTGAGTAGTGACTGGGGTCTTAAAAGCTTTCCAGTGGTCATCTAAGATGCAGTTAATGGTCACCTGGCATCAGAAGTGAAGAAGAATGCAAAAAAAAAAAAAAAGGCATTCAGAAGCAATCATCCCTAGGACATGATAGCCCTTGAGACCAAAAGAACTAGATGGTGCCTGGCTACCAATGCCAACCACTCAGGAAAGGATCAAATCTGGAGATTCTGGATAGAGTGGGAGGGAAAACATGGATTGTGTTGGATTGGGTTCTCTAGAGAAACACAAAAACCAGCAAAGTATATATATATAT
>NW_006929624.1:0-4946 GCF_000298275.1 Orycteropus afer afer
CTGAATAGTTTGCAACTGCAATGCAGTGTCAGAACTCACTTAAGTTCCTGTGGAAAAAGCGAATTCTTATGATATAGAAGTCAGATATGCCTCCAGTCTCCACCTTCTTCACCAGTCTGACACTAGCTATTCCTTCTATGGCACTGCTTCTCAGCTGGGTTCCATAACTCATTGCAACGGCCACACAAAACTCACAGACCATAGTCACAGTTATGTGGTTTATTAGGAAAGTAACAGGCTACATACAACTTGGGATCAGGATCAACTTGGAAGTTACAGAAATAACTGAGGATGAGGATCAGAAAACATATAGGCAAAGTTTGGAAGGCTACCTTGAGGTGAGGAGCATATTCTTCCTTTCTTTAGTGCAGGTGCAGCTTCCAACCAGGACAGCTCTCTCAGCTGCTCTCAGCTATGCTAACAAGCAGGCCCCTTGGGGCCTTGCACACTGCTTAGCCTCTGGCTTCCACTCAGTCAACCTTTCTGCTGCCACGGGACCCACCTCATGGTCAATGTAGCAGCCTGCTCAGTTCTCTGGGCTGCCTTCCTATCAGCAGCTTTCTGCTGTTACATGCTCTCTGTCATTAAGCCCCCTTCCAGGCTCTGCTGTCGGTCCTTTCCTGGTCTCCTTGCCATCTTCAGTGTTACAGCCCTTTACTGGTATTACAGCTCTTTCAGGAGGTCCCCTCCTCCTCTCTCTCTCCCTCTGCCTCTGTGGCATAGGCTGCTTATATAAGCACACTCTTTGTCAATTTCAAGGTATGGAACTCACAGCAGTACCAGTTTACACTTGTATGGGGATTTTCCCTGTTCTTAAAAGTTGGGAGTGTTGCACAAGAATGACTGGGAGACTTTCATTTATTTAACTTTGATACCAATTCACCCATTGGAAGAAGTGGGAGGCTTGGAAGAGAAAAGATAGAAGTGAACTTGTAACTGCAGCATGCTTGCCCAGCACCAAGGATAGAGAAGTTGGAGACCACGCTTGTGTGACTAAAGTTCAGTTCTTGTTGCTGTCACTGTTACCCAGGGTGAACTTGTGGAAGAGGTACTATGCCCGGCCAGCATTCTAGGCCCCCAGCTTGGTCAGATTGCTCAAGTGATTGCACAGCTCCTTGACGTCCCTTGCTTGCACAGCAGGGGGCTCTCCAAGAAGTCACACAGCTGTGCGTCATCGTGTTAGTGGCCAGCTGGTGCAGGTCCAGGAGGCTTTGGTTGAGGCTCTGCTCCAGGTGGAAAGCATACTCCATGGTGTTGAGCCCACTGCCCCAATCGTTCAGGTCCACCTTCCTGATGTCACGGAGATGGATGTGACCCCTGCACTGGTTCTGCAGTCTCAGCAGCATCTCTCTGTGCTCACTGTCCTTGTACAAGTGACACAGATAGTAGATGGCAAAGTTCTTCAGGGTCATATCATTGTGATGGAATTGGTAGGCCATGGAAAGGGACATGTAGGAGACATAAAGCTCCAGGTTGAAATGCTGGTTGGTGGAGGCCTCCCATTCCTGGTGGTAGTTCTCATGCACCTGCTGTTACCCAGATGTGAGCTCATGCCCAGAGTGATTCAGAATGAATTCAGTCACACTAGATAAGAGAGATAAAAGTGTTTAATCACTTATGCATAAGCAGAGAAGAAACAGAGTTTCAAAGTACTCTAAAAGGCTGCACATCCCTGGAGGGTAAATACAGTTTATATATGTTGAGCCAAAGCTTATGGTCACATATACACATTCTGTTCGCAAGGACTGAATCTTTTGATTTATGAAAAGAGCAAAGAAAGACTAATTATGAGTATAGAATTTTATCTAAATTCTGGAAGACATCAACTCCACGTGTGTTCTGTTTTTCTCAAGACTGACCTCCCTAGATTGTCACATTCTATATTGTTATTGTCTTTTGGTCTGTGTCCCAAGGTCATAATGTTTTTGTTTTGTTTTGTTTTTTCCCCAAACGTTATTTTGAACATTAGGTCATCAGTTCTCCAATTTGAAGCTCTGGTATGCTACACAAGAGTGGCAGTATCAGAACCTTCCCCTTGGTATGCTAGCTTTTGAAATCTTTTTGATTTATTCCTTCATGAAACCTGCAGGAAGGCTGCCTTGAAACCTAGGTTGCAAGGGTCTGTTGAGAGTTAAACACATGGAAAGGAGCTGTGTCGAGCAACAGGCTCCTACACCGAGAAACAGAAACAGGAGGAGATTGCCTTAGTTTTCTGGGGCTGCCGTAACAGAAATACCACAAATGGATGGCTTTAACAAACAGGAATTTATTCTCTTATAGTTTGTTGTTGTTGTTATGTTCCCACAAGTCAGATCTGACTCATAGCGACCCCTCCTTGGGTTTCCAAGGCAGTATCACTACAGAAGTAGATTGCCCCATCTTCCTTCCGAGGAGTGTCTAGTGGATTTGAACTGCTAGCCTTCTGGTTAGCAGTCAAGTGTCTTAGGCACTATGCTACCAGAGCTCTTACAGTTTTGCAGGTGAGAAGTCTGAATTCAGAGTGCTGGCTCTAGGGGCTAGGTGAAGGCTCCTCAACCTTGGGCTTCAGCTCTAACTCTTGTTACAGGCCCGCCGCAGCTGGAGGCTTCTCCTAACTCATGCAGCTGCTGGCTGCTGGGGCTGACAAACCCAAGATTGGCAGGTAAAATGGCACAATCTGAAGATCAGCAGGCAACACAGCAGTCCACTGGCTCGAGTTCAGGAACTGGAGATGAAGACAAGGACAAATTCAGGATCCAAAAGGAGCCAAAATGCTAGAGACCTTTCTCAAAGTTTCTCCATATATACTGGAAGCATACCACACCCTGGAGGCAACTCCCCATGAACTACTTAGCTGCTTACAGCAGATTCTACCATGGAGGTCATTACAATCTCATCATGGGGAATAACTACATCCAGCTGCCAAGCCACATAAAACCACAGCCCAGCCAAGATGACACACAACTTGAACTACCACAGAGACCTATATAAACAATTGTTTTAGCCATCCTAAATTAGGCAGCCAGGAGGTTAGCCACCTAATGTCAACTTCTATACCATCTTGCTTTTTCTATATAGACTACTACATCCTTTATTTCTCTCACCTTTCCTTCAATAAATTGTAAATTATCAGTTTGATTAAAGTAGTACATGCTCTGAAAATCTTCACATCCATGGCTGTGTCAGAGCAGCTAATAATGTATAGTTGCTCTGTTCTCTTAACACAAATTCTCTGACCTGCCCCAACTTCTGACTGACAGCATCAATGACTTGTGAGGTAGTGTTCAAAGCTTTTGCTGCCCCACAAGCTAATTTATTTACTACTTTGGCTAGTCCAACTGCCAGTCCAATGAGTCCCACAAGCAAGGCAGCAAATATGATGGATTGTCCCTCACTCATGACACTGAAGCATGAATTATAGGCAGTGTCAAGAGTCACTGCTGAGGCTGTTCTGGAGTGATGAGGCCAGGGAGGGAGAATAACAGTCAGTCTTCCTGGTGAGCAACTCCCTGCAGTGTTGGCTGGAATGTAAGAGAAAAATTTTCTTCCAGACAAAAGGAACTACTGAGGGAAAGATTGACATGGACTACTGCATAGCTAGCTCACAGGCTCCACTTGGATATAATTCATTATATCCCGAAAGACAGCAAGGTTAGTACACTTGACAAAAAGAGTACAAAATTAGTACATCAGTTCAAACCTGTAACTGCTCAGATATTTAAGGAAAACATGTCTCTATTCTTTTGTTTTACAATAGGGTACACTTGTACATACCTGAAAATGTTACACTTTTATTAAAATGCTGGAAAATAGTGTAATTTTCAATTAACTTTAAGAGTGTGTTAAGTCCTGCAACAGTAAGCAAAAACCAAACAAAACTCACTGCAGTCGAGTTGGATACGACTCAAGCAATCACTCCTTGGGTTTCCGAGGCGATATCACTACCAAAGTAGATTGCCCAATCTTCCTTCCTAGGAGTGGCTGGTGGGTTTGAACCACCACCCTTCTGGTTAGCAGTCAAATGCCTTAGGCAAAAATCTGCAACATTTAGTGCATTGTTGGCTAAGTAAATCCAAATATTCTCGTTTTTGCTAAATGGTTGGTGCACTAATGCAGCCCCAATAGTTAACAAAATTACTAATTTAGTTGAAACGCTCATTTTGCTTTTCTAAAAGGGAACTTTAAGTCAGTGATGGGTTCTGTGGTCCAGGAGGTTACTCTCTTTTGGCTGTCCTCTTCTTGGTCTGGCAGCTCTCTGGGAAAATTTTTGATTCTGGGGTGATGGATCCAAGGATTAATGTGACTGAGCTTCATGGTGGTGTACATGATAATAACGCTTGGAACAGTCCCTTCCACTGAGGTTGAAGCAGCTGGTCCTTCCAGGCTTGGAGCAGTACCCAGTCTCCTGGCTGGAAGGGGTGGGTTTCAACGTCTAGCTGGTACTGTGTGCACTGGAGTGGGAATAGAAGAGGGAATAGAGGACAAAGAATACAAATACCTTTCCACATAGTTTCCTCCATAAATCACAAGAATTTCTCCATTCATCAGCCCTGCGTTTTTCAGAAGTGGTGTCTCATATAGGAGCTCAAATTACCTCTATATTAGTTTTTCTTGGGAGGCCATGTGAACCCTCAACAGGGTAACTGGAAGAGCCTCAACCAAGGTCAGTTTGTTTGTTTGTTTGTTTTAAACTGGGGAAAACAGTATGGCAATTCCTTAAAAAGTTGGAATTAGAGAAACTTAGGTTTTGAAGTGATACCTCATTGCTTCCACTGCATTCTTTTGACTAGAGAACGTCAGATGGCCAATCTAGTTTAAAAGTGTAGAGAACTAGACTCTATATCTTGAGGAAAGGAGCTACAAATAAAATTGCAAGGACGTGAATGTACATACTACAAAGTGATGGCAGAATCATTATAATGGTGTTAAGTAATATGCTTTTGCCATTTATTGTTAATATAAAAAAA
>NW_006929625.1:0-481 GCF_000298275.1 Orycteropus afer afer
TTAGAAATGATTCTAAATCTTCAGATAGAAATCCAGATTAATACTAAATTGTCAGAAATAGATAACATATCAGAAGGACAAAGGAGTAGAATTGATGCAATGGAAGACAGAGTCAATGAGAATGAAGACAAATACCTGAATCCCTCTTTGGAAAGGGATCAATCAGAAAAAAAATCAAAATAAAATGAAGAAAGCCTAAGGATCATGTGGGATATCATCAAAAAGGAATAACTTACATGTCTTTGGAATTCAAGAACAGGAAGAGGAAAACAAAACCACTGAGAAAATTGTCCAAGATTTGCTGGAGGAGAACTTCCTTGATATGATGAGAGATGAGAACATATCCATTCAGGAAGTCCAATGAACCCCAAACAGGATAGACCCCAAAAGAACTCATCAAAACCAAAGACAAAGACAGAATCCTGAAAGCCACATGGGAAAAACAATAAGTTATGTACAAAGGACAGCCAGTAAGAATAAG
>NW_006929625.1:1210-1997 GCF_000298275.1 Orycteropus afer afer
ACATAACAAAATGACAGCAACAAATTCAAACTTATCAATAAAAACCCTGAATGTTAATGGATTAAATGCACCACTCAAGAGACAGAGAGCTGTAGATTGGATAAGAAAACAAAACCCAACAATATGCCGCCTGCAAGAGACACACCTTGGAGATAAAGACAAAAATAGACTAAAAATCAAAGGTTGGAAAAAGATATATCAAGCAAATGGCAACTGTAAGAGAATAGGAGTGGCAATATTAATTTTTGATCAAATTGACTTTAAGACAAAAACCACCATAGGAGACAAGGAAGGACATTATATAATAATTAAAGGACCAATTGAACATGAAGATATAACCATAATAAATATCTATGGATCCAATGAAAGAGCCCCAAAATATATAAATCAGACTTTAATAGAGTTGAAAAGCCAAATAGATGACTCCACACTCATAGTGGGAGACTTTAGTACACCACTTTCTTTGAAAGATAGAACAACTAGAAAGAAACTCAACAAAGATGTAGAAGAGCTAAACAATACAATCCACCAACTTGGCCTTATAGACATCGACAGCAGCACAATATACATTCTTCTCCAGTGCACATGGAATATTTTTCATGATAGACCATATGTTAGGCCATAAAACAAGCCTTAATAAATTTAAAAACATTAAAATACAGCAAAGCATCTTCTCAGATCATAATGCTATAAAATTAGAAATCAACAATAGGAAGATCAACAAGAAAAGAGTAAACACATGGAAACTGAACAATACCCTCCTTGAGAAAGACTGGGTAAGAGAAGA
>NW_006929625.1:2912-4201 GCF_000298275.1 Orycteropus afer afer
GATACCAATCCTACTCAAAGTATTCCAAAACATAGAAAAGGATGGAATCCTCCCTAATTCATTTTATGAAGCAAGCATAACCTTGATACCAAAACAGGCAAAGACATCACTCAAAAGGAAAACTACAGATCAATATCTCTCATGAATATAGATGCAAAAATCTTGAACGAAATCCTAGCCAATAGACTGCAACAACACATCAAGAAAATCATTCATCATGATCAAGTGGTGTTCATATCAGGTATGCAGGGATGGTTCAACAATAGAAAACAATCAACGTCATCCACCACATAAATAAAACAAAGGAGAAGAACCACATAATCATATCAACTGATGCAGAAAAGGCATTTGATAAAATCCAACACCCATTTCGGATCAAAACTCTCAGCAAAATAGGAATAGAAGGGATATTCCTCATTGTAATAAAGGGCATCTATGCAAAACCAACAGCCAACATTATTCTCAATGGAGAAAGACTGAGACCATTCCTCTTGAGAACAGTAACCAGACAAGGATGCCCACTATCACCACTTCTCTTCAACATTGTGCTGGAAGTCCTAGCCAGGGCCATAAGGCAAGAAAGGGAAATCAAAGGCATCCAAATTGGTAAGGAAGAAGTCAAACTATCCCTATTTGCTGATGATATGATCCTCTACCTAGAAAACCTAAGAGACTCAGTCAAAAATCTACTGGAACAAATTGAGAGATTTAGCATCATGACAGGATATAAGATCAACATCCAAAAATCAGTTGGATTCCTCTACACCAGCAAGAAGATTGCTGAAAAAGAAATAAGGAAATCATTACCATTACGATAGCTACCAAAAAAATAAAATGCTTGGGAATAAATCTTACCAGGGACACAAAAGACCTCTACAAAGAAAACTATAAAAATCTACTTCAAGAAATCATAAAAGATCTACATAAATGCAAAAACATCTCATGCTCATGGATAGGAAGACTGAACATTGTGAAAATGTCAGTTCTACCCAAAGCAATCTATACATTCAATGCAATCCCAATCCAGATCCCATCAACATTCTTTAGGGATATGGAAAAACCAGTCACTAACTGTATATGGAAAGGAAAGAGACCTCAGATAAGCAAAGCACTACTGAAGAAGAAAAACAAAATAAGAGGTCTCACACTGCCAGATCTCAAACCTGCTATACAGCCACCGTAGTCAAAACTGCATGGTATTTGTTTAATGACAGATACATAGACCAATGGAATAGAATTGAGAACCCAGAAATAGATCCATTGACCTATGGTCAGCTGATCTTTGACAA
>NW_006929625.1:4772-5327 GCF_000298275.1 Orycteropus afer afer
AGAAAACTCCAACACCTCAATAACAAAAAGACAAACAATCCAATTAAAAATTGGGCAGAAGACATGAATAGACACTTCACCAAGGAGGATATTCAGGCAGCCAACAAACATATGAAGAAATGCTCACGATCATGAGCTATTAGAGAGATGCAAATCAAAGCAACAATGAGATATCATCTTGTTCCAGCACTAGTAGCAAAGTTCAATGAGACAGAAAATAACACATGCTGGCAGGGATGTGGAGAGACTGGGACTCTCATACACTGCTGGTGGGACTGTAAAATAGTGCAACCATTGTGAAAGCAGTATGGCGATTCCTTCAAAAGTTGGAATTAGAAATACTGTTTGACCCGCCACTCCATTACTAGGTGTATACCCTAAAGAAGTGAGAGCTATGACAAGAACAGGTATACACACACCCATGTTCATTGCAGCACTATTTACAATAGCCAAAAAATGTAAACAACCTAGGTGTCCATCAACTGAGGAATGGATAACCAAACTATGGTACATAAACACAATGGAATACTATGCAACACTAAAGAATAATGTAGA
>NW_006929626.1:0-503 GCF_000298275.1 Orycteropus afer afer
TGAGGCTGGCACAGGACTGGGCAGTGTTTTGTTCTGCTGGGCATAGGGTCACTACGAGTCAGAGATGACTCAACAGCACCTAAGAACAACAACAAAGATTTTCTAACAGTAGCAGCAACAACAACCATACAGAGGTTATAGATTGTGTATTTACAGGGGCACTCATTGTAACAGACACTGGCTGGCTCAGAGACTTGGTAGAGATGATATGGTGATACTGATAGAGATAAACTTACTGGCTCTGTTCCTCTAGAAAACTCTGTGTAAAACAGACTAGGACCGATCCCTCGGGCATAATCATACAACATCCTACTCTCCTTCTTAACATTTATAATTAAAATACTGTTTGTGCCATCAATCTGTCAGGTTTCTTAGTTGCAAGCCACAGAACTACTTCTGAATCACAAAAGGACTTTATTGAAAGGATGTTGAGGAGCTTGTTAATCCACTTGTTAAGTGGCTCCTTGGGGACAGGACAGCTCATGAGAAGATACTTACCTGCA
>NW_006929626.1:1878-2426 GCF_000298275.1 Orycteropus afer afer
GCTGGTTTCAAGTCCTTCCTGATGACCGGCTCTGGTCAGGGTGGTCTGAGGAAGCACAGAGAAAGATCACTCTGACTCAAACAGAGAACATAGCTATTGCTAATAATGGACAGAGATAACCAATCTTCTCCACGTTATTACTACTCTTTTCTCCTGCAAACCTCTGTTCATAAATGTCACTGGTTGAGTTCTTCTGGTTTCATTAGCTAAGACAGTCTTTCTTTTCAACAATCCCAAATTGTTGTTCCTTATATAATGAAGCTCTTAGATCTGATGATTTTTTCCTATTTCTATTTTCATTTCATAGTGTTCAAAGATTATGAATGACATCATCTTATGAATTCACCATTGACAGGAACAAATCCTTAGAGATGCATAATTGTGACAACTTTGGCACACATTTTTTGGCAGAACCTGGGGGCTTTTGTCTGTAATTCAAGAGTATCTGAGCCTGTGGAAACCCTTCAGAAAGCAAAAGCCACCAAATGACTTCTGTTTTTATTGTGTTGAACAAATTTCTTTCCATGGCAGTGCACAGAGTGTTAAAC
>NW_006929626.1:2931-3907 GCF_000298275.1 Orycteropus afer afer
TAATAGCAGGATAAGCCCAGCTAACATCTCCAACACTCTAATCTTAGAGGAACGCAGTGAAACACCCATACTTAGAAATAAGAATAAAATATCTTGAGCTTCATATTAAACTATATCAAGTTTTCCCCATAATTAAAACTCTGGATATCTTTTTCCGTTCAATTTCACACAAGCTCCCTGAAACAATGTTAAATTATTTTATGAACTTTTATGAGAAATCTGAAGACCTGAGAAATTTTTGAGGCATTTAACATTCAAACTGGTTATTGAAGAAGCTTGCAAGTGTTCACAGAAGCCCAGAACTTCCATAACCTTACATATCATCTTTTTACTCCATCTTCCCATTTCAGAGATCACTGACAAAGTCTTTCTTGTAAGGCCATATACTAAAATTTACATTAGCAGGTCACCTTTCTTCCTAAATACTGCCTTCATGCATTGCATCATTCTTTACCCATAAATATAGATTTATTTTTTCCATTTAAAGTGTTTTCTCTGTCACTATAATAAGGATACTGAGCAAAATCTGTTGGCAGAAATGGAATTAAAATTGACTTCTCTGAGTGATCATTCATTTGCTTGTTGTTGTTCCAAAAAAGATAAAAAAAAACAAATAACTCACTGCCATTGAGTTGATTCCAACTCATAGCTACCACCACTGGGTTTCCAAGGCTGTAAATCTTGACAGCAGTAGATCGCCCCATCTTCCTTCCACAGAGCAGCTAGTGAGTTTGAACTGCTGACCTTCAGGTTAGCAGTCAAATAGTAACCATATGTATAACAGAGCAAAACACTGCCCGGTTTTGCACCATCCTCACAACCATTGCTATGTTTGAACCCACTGCTGTGTCAATCCACCTTGTACAGGGTCTTCCTTTCTTTGGCTGACCCTCTACTTTACCAAGCATGTCCTTCCTGATAACATGAGCAAAGTATGTGAGACCTAGTCTTGCCATCCCTCCTAAGCAGCACTCTG
>NW_006929626.1:4302-4982 GCF_000298275.1 Orycteropus afer afer
TGAGACTTTCAGGAAGTCTTTTGCAGCAGATTTGCCCAATGCAATACGACTTCTAATTTCTTGACCACTGCTTCCATTCATTTGCTTAGCCAAATATTCATAAAATTTCTCTCTACTGTGGCTTTGCAGAGCTTTTTGAGATAAGAAAAAAAGAAAGTGCAAGATATGATTGCCACCCTGTAGAAGCTCCAAGCCTAAGTGAGAACATATGGTGGGAGGAGGGGATGGTGAACCAATTACCCAACCATCTTACTGAGAAACATGCAGATAGCGCCCTAATGCACAGGCCCTGCACTTCCTCTCCCTGCTGCAGGGTCTGTGTCCATCCTTGCACCAGTAACGTCGCCAAGAACATCACAGCCACCTCTGGGGCTTTCACTCGGTTCTCTCCTTTAATATTACATTCAAAAAGGAAACGTAAAGATATCAATGCACAGCATGCTTCTGTCCCTGCAGGGAATCAAAACAACCTGAAAGGTGTCTCAGGTAAATGGTGTCAGTGCCTTGTTCCCCTAAAATAATTTGTCTGTCCTCTCTGCTTTGGAAAGAGGAGTTCAAACCAGATGCCAATCTGTATACCACTGTGAACCCACCAGCCACTCCTCACAAGGAAGATGGGGCAATCTACTTCCATAGTGATACTGCCTCAGAAACCCAAGGAGGGGTCGCTATGAGTCAGA
>NW_006929627.1:0-585 GCF_000298275.1 Orycteropus afer afer
CATGCAAAACCAACAGCCAACATTATTCTCAATGGAGAGAGACTGAAACCATTCCTCTTGAGAACAGGAACCAGATAAGGATGCCCTCTATGACCACTTCTATTCAACATTGACTGGAAAACCTAGCCAGGTCCATAAAGCAAGAAAGGGAAATCAAAGGCATCCAAATTGGTAAGGAAGAGTCAAACTATCCCTATTTGCTGATGATATGATCCTATACCTTGAAAACCCAAGAGACTCAGTCAAAAATCAACTGGAACTGATTGAGAGATTTAGCATCATAGCAGGATATAAGATCAACATCTAAAAAGCATCTGGATTCCTCTACACCAGCAAAGGGATTGCTGAAGAAGGAATAAGGAAATCAATACCGTTTATAATAGCTACCAAAAAAATAAAATACTTGGGAATAAATCTAACCAGGGACACAAAAGACCTGTACAAAGAAAACTATAAAAACCTACTTCAAGAAGTCATAAGAGGTCTACGTAAGATGGCGGATTAGGCAGAAAGACTGCACAGACCCTCTTCAACAAAGAAAAGGGAAACCAATTAACACAGACACAGAAGATAATCTTGGACCCC
>NW_006929627.1:2230-3195 GCF_000298275.1 Orycteropus afer afer
AAGAGAAAAACAAAACCACTGAGAAAATTGTCCAAGATTTGCTGGAGGAGAACTTCCCTGAAATGATGAAAGATGAGAATATATCCATTCAGGAAGGCCAATGAACCCCAAACAAGATAGATACTGAAAGAAAATCACCAAGACATATCATTATCAAACTCATCAAAACAAAAGACAAAGACAGAATCCTGAAAGCAGGATGGGAAAAACAAAAAGTTATGTACAAAGGACAGCTAGTAATAAGCTCTGATTTCTCAGCAGAAACCATGCAAGCAAGAAGGCAATGGGATGATATATATAAAACCCTGAAAGATAAAAGTTTTCAACAGATAATTATATACCCAGCAAAATTGTCCCTCAAATATGATGGTGAAATTAGGAGATTTCCAGATAAGCAGAGACTAAGGGAATTTGTGAAAACCAGACCAGCCTTACAAGAGACGCTAAAGGGAGTCTTTTGAACAGAGAACCAAAAATAGCAAATAACAACCAACCATTAATACACAAGATGACATTACCCAGAAACCACAGTTATGGACATATCCAAAGCAAAATGAGCTTACAAGATTGTAAACAGGGAACCAGAGACATCAATAGGCAAGTGAGGACAACTACAAACAAAATGAGGGGAAAAAAACTGTGTAGTTACAGAACTTGGATTGCATAAGAAAACAAAAACCATCAATATGCTGCCTATAAGATACACACCTTACAGATAAAGATAAAAATAGACTAAAAATCAAAGTTTGGAAAAGATACATCAAGCAAATGGCAACTGTAAGAGAGCAGGAGTGGCAATATGGCAATTCTTTCAAAAGTTGGAATTAGAAATACCGTTTGACCCAGACATTCCATTACTAGGTATATACTCTAAAGAAGTGAGAGCCATGACAAGAACAGATATATGCACACCTACATTCATTGTAGCACTATTTACAATAGCCAAAAGATGGAAACAATGTAGG
>NW_006929627.1:5340-6107 GCF_000298275.1 Orycteropus afer afer
GTTGAACATTTACCTCAAGTAGATACACTCCTTGGAGAGAACAATCATGGGAGAAAGAAGGGTTGCTTATGCACAGGGAGACAGCTCAGGGGGCAAGAGTGCATGGAGTGATGGACACAGGGAAGAGGAAGCGAGAAAGTGGGAGGGGAGCTGTTGTATTGTGGTTAACTGTGGTCAATGTCATGAGAAAAAGTGTATGTGAGCTGCTGTATGGGTAGGTGAATTTGCTCTGTAAATCTTCACCCAAATCACAATTTTAAAAAAAGGGAGACAAAAGAAAAAAAAAAAGAAACCATAAGAGATGTACACAAATGGAAGAACATCCCATGCTCATGGATAAGAAGACTGAACATTGCGAAAATGTCCATTCTACCCAAAGCAATCTATACATTCAATGCAATCCCAATCCAGATCCCATAAACATTCTTTAGGGATATGGAAAAACCAATCATTAACTTTATATGGAAAGAAAAGAGACCTTGGATAAGCAAAGCATTATTGAAGAAGAAGAACAAAGTAGGAGTTCTCACACTGCCAGAACTCAAAACCTACTATACAGTTACAGTGGTCAAAACTGCCTGGTATTGGTTTAATGACAGATACATAGACCAAAGTAGCATGCAGGAAGAACAGGAGAAAGGGGATTAAAAGCCAGGAACATGGACAGAAGAGCAGTCAGCCCCAGGGTTACATGGGAGGAGAGACAACTCAGGGATGCCCAAAGTAGCAGGAGGGAAGAGCAGGAGAAAAAGGATTAAAAGACAGGA
>NW_006929628.1:0-1771 GCF_000298275.1 Orycteropus afer afer
AGAAGCTGATAAAATTCTTCAATTTCCTCATCTGTGGCTTTGGTGGTTGGGGCATAAATTTGAATAACAGTCATATTAACGGGTCTTCCTTGTAGGCATATGGATATTATCCTATCACTGACAACACGGCACATAACAGCAACAACAAGTGGTGTTAGGACCTAAGAATTAACCTAAAAATCAGGCCTGCTGGCCAGGACTAAACAGAGGACTACTCTGGTAGCTGGTGAATAAAAGGGGAAGCAGCAAAAAGGAAGGCGGGCTGAGCTGTGGACTTTTGACTGTCCAGAGGGTGCAGCCATTTTGCATGTTCAAAAGCAGTTCGAACATTTTGCATATTTAAAGCAACAGCATTCTCCCAGATTCCAGGGATTTAAGAATAGGCTCCCCTTGCTGGCAACCACAAGGACATTCCGGATGCTGAGGACTGGAAAGGTGCGACATTCCTCTTGTTACTCTTATATCCCAAACCTGCTGGTGAATGGTGGTGCAGCCATCCCTTGCTCCCATCCACGTTCTAGGCCAGCCGGAATTCAATCCCAGTCTGCATGCTAAGATGGAACCCAGGTGCCCTGCCCTGCCATGCCCAGATTTTTTTTTAGTTTGTTTGTTTAAAAATTACTATTATTATTATTGTTGTTGTCCTTTTTATTATTATTCTTTATTCTTCCCTTCCCAGGTTCTAGTTTTCAGCTTTTTCTCTTTTCCCTGTTCCTGGTTCCAATTTTTTTTTTTTTCCTTTCTCATGGTTAACCCCATTCCTTGTTTCTGTTTTTGCATTTTTCCAGTATTTTTCTTCATTATTCTCCTACTCTACCTTTTTTCTTTATTGTCTTCTCCTCAAATGTTGTGGTTTTTTTCTTTTTGGTTATTGTTCCCGTGTGACTACATGGTGTTTTTTGTCCATTTGCTTTTACTTTTTTGCTGCTTACTCGATCATTATTTTAGTCTAATTGAGTAGAAGACAGCAACACTCCCCATATGACACAATGACACCCACCCTTCCTGCATCTTCATTTACTGAGTGAGTGCCACCATTTCCTTCTCCACCAATGGGCCAATGAGAAACAACCACCAAGAAGAGCCCGATTCAACCTTAGCTGCTCTTCACAAACAGTTATCAGAGATCTAAATACAACATCACAATGTCTCAGAAAACAGACCATCACAGTTCACACAAAGAAGCAAGACAAAGTGGTAGAAACAAGGGAGCAGGATACAGACCCAGAACACATCCCTGAGGAAGAAACAGCATTGGAACTCCCTGATAAGGAATTCAAAGAATTGTATTTAGGTATCAACAAAGGATTGAGAGACAGATCAAGGAAAACACAGACAAATCCCTAGAAGAATTTTGGAAGAAAATACAAGAACAAAATGACAAAATAAAGGAAAAATTAGAAATGATTCAAAATCCACAGATAGAAATCCAGAAGATTAATACTAAACATTGAAAGTGCAAAGGAGTAGAATTAATGTAATGGAAGAAAGAATTAATGAGATTGAAAACAAATACCTGAATATTTCTTTGAAAAGGGATCAATCAGAAAAAAGATCAAAACAAAACAAAGAAAGCCTAAGGATCATGTGGGATACCATCAAAAGGAATAACCTACATGTACTTGGAATTCCAGAACAGGAAGAGAAAAATAAAACCACTTAAAAAATTGTCCAAGATTTGTTGGAAGAGAACTTCCCTGGTATAATGTAAGATGAGAATAAGTCCATTTAGGAAGTCCAATGAACCCCAAACAGGATAGACCCCAAAAGA
>NW_006929628.1:2161-2694 GCF_000298275.1 Orycteropus afer afer
TGTAGTTACAGAACTTCTAAATGGTGAGGAAGTCAAGAGAGTTGCAAGATAGAATGGACTATTCTAAACTTGGGGAGAAAATTATAAATCACAGGTAACCTCAAAGAAAAATGATAAACCTTCACATAACAATAAAAAAGAGGACAATCACAAATATTCAGCAAATATTAAAATAACAGCAACAAAGGAAATGATAACATGATTCATAAACATAATGAGATCAGCACAGAAAATAATAAGGAACAAAGAAACCACGGACACCAAGAAAAAACACATAACAAAATGACAGCAACGAAGTCATACTTGTCGATAATTACACTTTATGTCAATGGATTAAATACACCACTTGAGATGGACAGTTGCAGATTGGATAAGAAACAAAACCCATAAATATGCTGTCTATGAGAGACACACCTTAGAGACAAAGACAAATACAGACTAAAAATCAAAGGGTAGGAAAAGATATATCAAGCAAATGACAACTGTAAAAGAACAGGAGTGGCAATATTAATTTCTGATCAAATTGACTTTAA
>NW_006929628.1:4246-5071 GCF_000298275.1 Orycteropus afer afer
AGAAAAACACAATATATATTCTTTTCCAGTGCACATGGAATGTTTTCCATGATAGACCATATGTTAGGCCATAAAGCAAGCCATAATAAATTTAAAAAGATTGAAATACTGCAAAGCATCTTCTAAGATCACAATGGTATCAAATTAGAAATCAACAATAGGAAGATCAATGGAAAAAAAGCAAATGCATGGAAATTGAATAACATCCTCCTTAAGAAAGACTGGGTAAGAGAAGAAATAAAAAATGAAATTGAAAAATTCCATGAATCAAACAAGAATGAAAACACAACATACCAATATCTTTTGGACTCAGCAAAAGCACTGATCAGAGGCCAATTTATAGCAATAAATGCACACATTAAAAAAGAAGAAAGAGCATATAGCAACACTTTAAATCAACATCTCCAACAATCAGAAAAAAACAGCAAGAAAAGCCACAGTCACCAGAAGAAAGGATATATTAAAGATTTGAGCAGAAATCAATGAATCAGAAAATAGAAAGACAATAGAAAAAATCAAGAGGACCAGAAGTTGGTTTTTAGAAAACATTAAGAAAATTGGAAAAATCACTGGCAAATTTAACAAAGGAAAAGACAGACAGAATACAAATAACATGAATAAAAAATGAAATGGGTGACATCACAACAGAACCAACTAAAATAAAAAGGATAATAATAGGATACTATGAAGAACTGTCCTCCAACAAATTTGAAAATCTGGAAGAAATGGACAGATTTCTAGAAACTCACCACTACCTAAACTAACACAGACTGATGTGGAAAAGTTGAACAGATCCATAACAAAAGAAGAAATTGAACAGGTCAT
>NW_006929628.1:5634-6142 GCF_000298275.1 Orycteropus afer afer
ATGACCAAGTGGGGTTCATATCAAGCATGTAAGGATGGTTCAACAATAGAAAAACAATAAACGTCATCCACCACATAAATAAAACAAAGAAAAAGAGCCACATGATTATATCAGTTGATGCAGAAAAGTCATTTGACAAAATCCTGATCAAAACTCTCGGCAAAATAGGAGTAGAAGGGACATTCTTCAACATAATAAAAGGTATCTAGGCAAAACCAACAGCCAACATTATTCTCAATGGAGAGAGGCTGAAACCACTCCCCTTGCAAACAGGAACCAGAAAAGGATGCTCTCTATCACCACTTCTATTCAACATTCTACTGGAAGTCCTAGCCAGGGCAATAAGGCAAGAATGGAAAATCAAAGGCATCCAAATTGGTAAGGAAGAAGTCAAACTATCCTTATTTGCTGTTGATATGATCCTATACATAGAAAACCCAAGAGAATCAGTCAAAAATCTACTGAAACTAATTGAGAGATTTAGCATTGTGGCAGGATACAAGATCAA
>NW_006929629.1:0-1486 GCF_000298275.1 Orycteropus afer afer
AAGAACATATAACCATAATAAATATCTATGGATTTAATGAAAGAGCCCCAAAATACAAAAATCAGACTTCAACAGAATTGAAAAGACAAACAGATGACTCCACAGTCAAAGTAGGAGATTTTAATACACCACTTTAAATCATAGATTGAACTGGAAAGAAACTCAACAAAAACACAGAAGAACTAAACAATACAGTACACCAACTTGATCTTGTAGACATCTACAGAGCACTTCACCCAACAATAGCACAATATGTATTCTTTTCCATTGCACATGGAACACTCTCCATGATAGACCATATGTTAGGCCATAAAGCAAGCTATAATAAATTGAAAAACATTGAAATACTGAAAAGCATCTTCTCAGACCACAGTGTTATAAAATTAGAAATCAACAATAGGAAGATCAATGGAAAAAGAGCAAACAAATGGAAACTGAACAACACCCTCCTTAAGAAAGACTGGGTAAAAGAGGAAATAAAAGATGAAATTAAAAAATTCCTTGAATCAAATGAGAATGAAAACACAATATATCAAAATCTTTGGGCACATAAAAGCAGTGATCAGAGACCAATTTAAAGCAATAAATGCACACATCAAAAAAGAAGAAAAAGCCAAAATCAATACTTTAAATCAACATCTCCAACAACTAGAAAAAGTGTGGCAAGAAAAACCTACAGTCACCAGAGGAAAGGATATAATAAAGATTTGAGCAGAAATCAATGAATCAGGAAATAGAAAAAAAATATAAAAAAATCAACAAGACTAGAAGTTTTTTTTTTTTTTTTTTAAAGATTAATAAAGCTGACAAACCACTGGCAAATTAACAAAGGAAAAGAGGGAGAAAATACAAATAACATGAATAAGAAATGAAATGGGTGATATCACTATAGAACCAACTGAAATAAAAGGGGTAATATCAGGATACTATGAAGAACTGTACGCCAACAAATTGGAAAACACGTACTCCAACAAATTGGACAGATTTCTAGAAATACACCACTTACCTAAAGTAACACAGACTGAAGTAGAAAAATTGAACAAATCTATAACAGAAGAAAAAATTGAACAGGCCATCAAAAAATTACCAAGAAATAAAAGTCCTGGCTCAGATGGTTTCACCGAAGACTTCTACCAACATTCAGAGAAGAACTGACACCAGTCATACTCAAATTATTCCAAAGCATAGAAAAGGATGGAATCATCCCAAATTCATTTTATGAATTAAACAGAACTTTGATACCAAAACCCGGCAACCAAACCAAAAACCAAACTCACTGCTGTCAAGTCGGATCTGACTCACAGTGACCTCTCCTTGTGTTTCTGATGCGTTATCACTATGGAGGTAGATTGCCCAACCTCCCTTCTGAGGTGTGGCTCATGGGTGTGAACCACCAGCCTTCTGGTTAGCAGTTAAATGCCTTAGGCACTATGCCACCAGAGCACCCAACCAAGCAAAGACATTACTAAAAAGGAAAATTACAGAC
>NW_006929629.1:2321-2895 GCF_000298275.1 Orycteropus afer afer
TGGAAGATCATCTCATGCTCGTGGATAGCAAGACTGAACGTTGTGACAATTTAAATCCTACCCAAAGCAATATGTACATTCAATGTAATCCCAATCCAGATCCCATCAACATTCTTTAAGGATATGGGAAAACCAATCACTAACTTTATATGGAAAGGAAAGAGACTTCGGATAAGCAAAGCACTACTAAAGAAGAAGAACAAAGTAGGATGTCATACACTCCCAGATCTTAAAACCTACTATACAGCCACAGTATCAAAACTGCCTGGTATTGGTATAATGACAGACACATAGACCAATGGAATAGAATTAAGAACCCAGAAATAGATCCATAGACCTATGGTCTGGTGATCTTTGACAAAGGGCTGTAATCCAATAAATGAGGAAGAGATTGTCTGTTTAACAAATGATGCTGGTGAAACTGGATATCTATTTGCAGAAAAAATGAAGCAAGATCCATACCTCACACCATACACAAAAACTAGCTCCAGATGTATCAAAGGCTTAATCTAAAATTATGAAGTTCCTAAAGGAAAAAGTAGGGGCAAATTTAGGGGTCCTAATATATTACATA
>NW_006929629.1:3700-5071 GCF_000298275.1 Orycteropus afer afer
TCATCCCAGCACTATTTACAATAGCTAAAAAGATGGAAACAACCTAGGTGCTCATCAGCAGAAAAATGGATAACCAAACTATGGTACATACATACAATGGAATCCTATGCAACCCTAAGTAATAATGTAGAATTGGCAAAACACCACATAACATGGATGAATATGGAGGACATTATGCTGAGTGAAAAAAGTTGATCACAGAAGGACAAATAGCCTCTTAGTCTATTATTGTAAAAAGTCAAGGAAAGGTTATATATGGAAGGAAATTTTCTTTGTTGGTTACCAGAGGTGGGAGGGGAGAGGAGTGAGTAGTTTGTTAGATAGATAGAGACAAGTATTTATTTGGATGAAGAGAAGGGTAAAGTACCAAATGTGAGTGATCAACACTGTGGTATTGAGGAAGAGGAAGACATAGAGCATGGCATGGGAAGTACAGGCAACAAAGATGAACCCTTTTGTACATACAGTACTGCATTGCCAGTGAAGGAAGACATTGATATACAGATGGATAGACAGGTGGACAGGCTGAACTATTAGGCATGTCTATGCAAGGAACAGTGTACCCAAGACCATGTATAGGGTTGTCAAAACAGTGTTTCTACACATGTATTTATATGTTTTGTAAGAATTCCCAGGTATATAGTGAAGCTGACAAGGGACAAGGTTGTGGTGACTTTTTGGCCATAGCCAGCTACGCAGAGGGAGTGAGTATTGAACCTGTGGGCTCAGGACAATGGTCTCAGGGGACTCAAGCTCAATTGGCATAACACAACTACACAAAAACATTGTTCTATATCCTACTTTGGCAGGTAGCTATTGGGATCATAAAAGCTTGCAAGCATCCATCTAGATGCAACAATGAGTCTTCCCTCATCCAGAGCAAAGAACAATGAAGGAAACCAAACACATGGAAACAGTCCAAGTGACTGGTACACCATGTGATCCTCAGCCTATATGACTATGAGACCAGAAGATCTAGATGGTGCCTGGCTACCACTGTCAACCACTCAGAGGGAGCTCTATGAAGGAGATCCTGGATAGAGTGGGAGAACAATGTGGAACAAAACTCAAATCATAAAAAAAGGGGGGGCAGTTTTGCTGTTCTGATAGAGCCTGAGACTATGGCCTCCAGCTGCCCTTTGGATCTGGAATTGAACCCACTTCTGTGGTTTCCAGCCAAACTAAAAACAGGTATATGAGCTGAACATTTACATTAGGTAGATACACTCCATGGAGAGATCAATCAAGGGAGAATAGAAGGGATGTGTATGTACAGGGAGACAGCTCAAGGGCAGGAGTGCATGGGAGGGAAAGACATAGGAAAGAGGTTAACTATGGGGAAGAAGTGTGACAGGAGCTGTTGCATTGTGG
>NW_006929630.1:0-735 GCF_000298275.1 Orycteropus afer afer
AGTGATCTCTTGCTTTCTTCATGGATAATGTTCTTGATACCCTCCCACAATTCTTCTGGTTTTCAGTCGTTGGTGTTCAATGCATCAAATCTATTTTTTAGATGGTCTCTAAATTCAGGAGGGATATATTCAAGATCATATTTTGCCTCTCTTGGACTTGTTTTAATTGTCTCTGACTTCAAGTTGAACTTGCATATGAGCAGTTGATGGTCTGTTCCACAATCAGCTCGTGGCCTGGTGTTGGCTGAAGATATTGAGTTTTTCCACCGCCTCTTGCCACAGATGTAGTCAATATGATTCCTGTGTGTTCCATCTGTGAGGTGCATGTGTAGAGCCGCCATTTGTATTGTTGAAAAAAGGTGTTTTAAATGAATAAGTCATTGGTCTTGCAAAATTCTACCATGCGAGTTACAGCATTATTTCTGTCACCAAGGCCAAATATTCCAACTACCGGTGATTCTTCTTTGTTTCCAACTATTGCATTCCAGTCACCAGTGATAATTAACATATCCTGATTGCATGTATAGTCAATTTCAGACTGCAGAAGTTGAAAAAAATCTTCAATTTCCTCATCTTTGGCTTTGGTATCTGGTGCATAAATTTGAATAATAGTCATATTAACGGGTCTTCCTTGTAGGCATATGGATATTATCCTATCACTGAGAGCATTGTACCTCAGGACAGATCTTGAAACATCCTTTGTGATGATGAGTGCCACGCCATTCCTCTTCAAAC
>NW_006929630.1:2480-3146 GCF_000298275.1 Orycteropus afer afer
ATAAATGAAAGATCATACCATGCTCATGGACAGGAAGATTGAACATTGTGAAAATGTCAGTTCTACCCAAAGCAATCTATCCATTCAATGCAATCCCAAACCAGATCCCATCAGCATTCTTTAAAGACAGGGAAAAACAAATCACTAACTTTACAGGGAAAAGAAATAGACCTTGGATAAGCAAAGCATTGTTGAAGAAGAACAAAGTAGGAGTTCTCACATGCCTGGATCTTAAAACCTACTATACAGCCACAGTAGTCAAAACTGCCTGATATTGGTGCAATGACAGACACATAAACCAATGGAATAGAACTGAGAACCCAGAAATAGACCTATGGTCAGATGATCTTTGACAAAGAGCTGAAATCCATTAAATGAGGGAAGAGATTGTCTGTTTAACAAATGGTGCTGGCAAAACTAGATATCCATTTGCAGAAAAATGAAATATGAAAAGATCCATATCTCACACCATACACAAAAACTAACTCCAGATGGATCAAAGACTTAAATGTGAAACCTAAAACTATAAGCTACTCAAGGAAAAACTAGGGGCAAATTCATAAGGAAGGTTGGGCAATCTACTTCCGTAGTGATACCTCCTCGGAAACCCAAGGAGGGGTCACTATGAGTCAGATCTGACTCAATAGCAGTGAGTTTTTTTTTTTT
>NW_006929630.1:3991-4806 GCF_000298275.1 Orycteropus afer afer
TTGGGTGAAGAGAAGGGCAGTGTACCAAATGTGAGTGATCAACAAGGTGGCATTGAGGAAGAGGAAGACATAGAGAGGTTCATGGGAGGTAAACAACAAGATGAACCCTTTTGCACATACAGTACTGCATTGTCAGTGATGGCAAACATGGAGATACGAGTGGATAGATGGGTGGATAGGCTGAACTACTAGGTATGTCTATGCAGGGGGGATTGTGCCCAAGACCACGTATAGGGTTGGCAGACAATGTTTCTATAAGTGCATTTGTATGTTCTGTAAGAATTCCCAGATATATAGTAGAACTGACAAAGGGCAAGGTAGGCCTTCTTGGCCACAGCCAGCTACTCAGACGGAGTGAGTAGTTGGACCTGTGGGCTTGGGACCATAGTCACGGGGGACATTAAGCTCAATTGGCACAATATGCTACCCATACATTGTTCCACATCCTAATTTGGTGAGTAGCGACTGGGATCTTAAAAGCTTGCAAGTGCCCATCTAGATACAATGATCAGTTTCTCCTCATCTAGAGCAAAGAAGAACGAAGAAAACCAAAAACACATGGAAAAAATTAGTCCAGGTGACTGGTACCCCATGCACTCCTCAGCCTAAATGACTATGAGACCAGAAGAACTAGATGGTGCCCAGTTACCACTGTCAACCACTAGGAGGAGGATCTCTCTGAACTGTACATTTACATTAAGTAGATACATTCCTTGGAGAGATCCCCTCCCACTCCTGGTAACCAACAAAGAAAATTTCCTTCTATAGATAAACCTTTCCTTAACTTTTACAATAATGGACTAATACAATATTTT
>NW_006929631.1:0-1875 GCF_000298275.1 Orycteropus afer afer
GAATTGCCCTTTATTCCTGTTTTTCTGAGAGTTTTCATTGGAGTGGGTGTTGGATTTTATCAAATGCCTTTTCTGTATCTATTTATATGATCATGTGATTCTTTTCCTTTATTTTACTTTTGTGATAGATTACATTGATTGATTTTCTAATGTTGAACCATTCTTGCATACCTCGTGTAACTCCCACTTGGTCATGATGTGTTATTGTTTTGATACATTGTTGGAGTCCATTGGCTAGGAGTTTATCGAAGGTTCTTATATCTATATTCATGAGGGATATTGGTCTGTAGTTTTCCCTTCTAGTGGTGTCTTTGCCTGGTTTTGGTATCAGGATTATGCTTGGTTCATAAAATGAATTTGGAAGGATTCCATCCTTTTCTGTGTTTTAGAATAGTTTGAGTGGGTTTGGTGTTAGCACTTTTCTGAGTGATTGGTAGAATTCTCCAGTGAAACCGGTTGGGTCAGGACTGTTTTTTTGGTTATTTTTTTATGACCTGCTCAATTTTTTCTTTTGTTATGGGTCTGTTCAACTTTTCTATCTCAGTATGTATTAGTTTAGGTAATGTGGTAGTTGAGTTTGGGTGTCAACTTGGCTGGGCCTGGTTGAGTGGCTGGGCAGCTGGATGTAGTATTCCCCGTGATGAGACTGGTAATCAACTCCATGGTGGACTCTACTGTGAGCAGCTGAGTAGCTACTTTGGGTATGTGGTCTGCTTCCCGTATATAACCATCAGCTTTGGGAATGGTCTCTAGTTTACAGCACGCTTGGACTCTTCATGTAGCAGTGTCGTCGTTCAGCAGCCTGCCATGCTCTACCGACCTTGGGACTTATAATGGACGTGAGTTAATGGCCTGCCATGTGTTTGGTAACATCGGGACTGTGCCATTTTATTTGTCGCCTTGGGCTTGTTAGCCTCAGCAGCCAGTAGCTGCCTGAGTGAAGAGATGCCTCTAGCATCAGTGGGCCAGGAGCAAGAGGCAGAGCTGCAGCCCAAGGTCGAGGGGCTTTCACACAGCCCCTAGAGCCTGGCACTTTGAACTTGGTCTTAAAGCCTCCAAACTGTAAGAGAATAAACTCCTGTTTGTTAATGCCATCCTATTTGTGGTATATTCTTGTCAGAGCAGCACTAGGGAATCAGAACAGGTAAGCAGTGTGTTTCTTGAAATCTGCCCCTTCTTCTAGGTTTTCAAGTTTGTTGGAGTACAGTTCTTCATAGTATCCTGACATTATTTTTATTTCTGTTGTTTCTGTTGTGACATCACTCAGCTCATTTCCTATTTGTGTTATTTGCATCTTGTCCTTTCTTTTGTTAAGTTCGTTAAGCCAGTGGTTTGTCAATTATTAATCTTTTCTAAGAACCAACGTCTAGTCTTGTTGATTTTTTTCTATTGTCTTTCTATTTGTTTCATTTATTTCTGGTCGAATCTTTATTATTTCTTCTGGTGACCATAGCTTTTTATTTGCTGCGCATTTTCTAATTTTTGAAGATGTTGGGTTAAGATGTTGATTTTGGCTCTTCTTTTTTGATGTGTGTTATCTATTGTTATAAATTGCCCTGTGATCACTGCTTTTGCTGTGTCCCAAAGATTTTGGTATGTTGCATTTTGATTCTCATTTGAGTCAAGGAATTTTTTTTTCTTTCCATTTTTTACTTATTCTATTACCCAGTTGTTTTCAATAAGGAGGCTATTATTCAATTTCCATGTGTTTACTCTTTTTCTGTTGGTCTTCTTAGTGTTGATTTCTAATTTTATAGCATTGTGATCTGAGAAGATCCTTTGCAGTATTTCTGTATTTTTAAATTTATTGAGGCTTGCTTTGTGGCCTAACATATGGTCTGTCCTGAAGAATGTTCCATATGTGCTGGGAAAGAA
>NW_006929631.1:2655-4940 GCF_000298275.1 Orycteropus afer afer
CAAAGTAAAACAAGCTTTCAAAACTGTAAACAGGGACCAGAGATATCAATTGGTAAATGAGGACATCTACAAACTGAAAAGAGGGAATAAATAGTGTAGTTACAGAACTTCTAAACAGAGAGGAACTCAAGATATTTGTGAGATAGAACAGACTGTTTTAAACTTGGGAAGAAATAATAAATCACAGGGTAACCTCAAAGAAAAATAATAAAACCTCACATCAAAATAAAAAAGAGGACAAGCACAAATATTTAGCAAGTACTAAAGCAATAGCAACGAAGGAGATGGTAACACCATTCATAAGCAATGAGCTCAGCATAGAAAATCATACGGAGCAAAGAAACCAGTAATAACATAAGAAAACACATAACAAAATGACATCAATAAATTCATACTTGTTAATAATTACACTGAATGTAAATGACTGATTAAATGCACCACTCAAGAGACAAGAGAGCTGCAGACCAGATAAGAAAATATGACCTATCGATATGCTGTGTACAAGAGACTCACCTTAGACACAAAGACAAAAAAGACAAAAAAAAAAAATCAAAGTCTGGTGTGGTGGTTATGTTTGTGTGTCAACTTGGCTGGGCCTGGCTGAGTGGCTGGGCAGCTGGTGGTAGTTATTCCCCATGAGGAGACTGGCAATCAGCTCCATGGTGGGATCTACCACAAGCAGCTGAGTAGCTGCCTTTGGAATGTGGTCTGCTTCCTGTATATAAGGAGAAGCCTTGGGAACAGTGTCTAGCCTGTGGCACGCTTGGACCCTGCAAGTAGCTGTGTTGTGTAGCAGCCTGCCATGGTCTACCGACCTTGGGACGTATAATGGACTTAAATTAATGGCCTGCCGTGTGGTTTGGTAACATTGGGACTGTCCCTTTTTATTTGTCGACCTTGGGCTTGTTAGCCTCAGCAGCCAGTAGCTGCCTGAGTGAAGAGATGACTCTAGCTTCAATGGGCCAGGAACAAGAGGAAGAGCTGCAGCCCAAGATCGAGGGGCTTTCACACAGCCCCTAGAGCCTAGCACTTTGAACTTGGACTCAAAGCCTCCAAACTGTAAGAGAAAAAACTCCTGTTTGTTAAGGCCATCCCATTTGTGGTATATTCTTGTCAGAGCAGCACTAGGTAACCAGAACAATTGGGAAAAGATATTCCAGGCAAATGGCAACCAAAAAAGGGCAGAAGTGGCAATATTAATTTCTGATAAAATTGACTTTAAGACAAAAATGACCAAAAGAGAAAAGGAAGGACATTATATAATGATTAAAGGATTAACTGAACAATAGGACATAACCATAATAAATATCTATGCACACAATGAAAAAACCTCAAAATACATAAAGCAGACTTTAACAGAATTGAAAAGACAAACATGACTCCATAGTAACACTAGGAAACTTTAAAGACAAAACTGGAAAGAAACTCAACAGAGATGCAGAAGAACTAAGCATTACGAACAACCAACTGGATCTTACAGACATCTATAGAGCACTGTACCCAACAGCAGAACAACATACGTTCTTTCCCAGCACATATGGAACATTCTTCAGGACAGACCATATGTTAGGCCACAAAGCAAGCCTCAATAAATTTAAAAATACAGAAATACTGCAAAGGATCTTCTCAGATCACAATGCTATAAAATTAGAAATCAACACTAAGAAGACCAACAGAAAAAGAGTAAACACATGGAAATTGAAAACAACTTATTGAAAACAACTGGGTAATAGAATAAGTAAAAAATGAGTCCGGTCCGACTTGATGGCATATAACAACAACAACAAGCTTTTAGGATTCGTTTTTTGTCTTGGTTTTGGTGAGTGTGAGGATCGTATGTCTTGGTGATTTTCTTTTGGGGTCTATCCTGTTTGGGGTTCGTTGAACTTCTTGAATGGAGATATTGTCATCTTTCATCATATTACGGAAATTCTCATCCAACTAATATTTGACAGTTTTCTCTGGTTTTATTTGTCTCTTCCTGTTCTGGAATTCTGGTTACATGTAGGTTATTCTTGATGGTATCCCACATGGATCTTCATTGTGTTTTGATCTTTTGTCTGATTGGTCCCTTAACAAAGTGGTATTGAAGTACTTGTCTTCAGCCTCATTAATTCTGTCTTCCATTGATTTGATCCTACTCCTTTGCCCATTCAGTGTGTTATACCTATTTCTGCAATCTTAGTGTTAATCTTCTGGATTTCTATTTGTTGTTTTTGTATCATTTCTAATTTTTTGTTTATTTTGTCAATTTGTTCTTGTATTGTTTTCCTAAATTGTTCTAG
>NW_006929632.1:0-461 GCF_000298275.1 Orycteropus afer afer
TAAACAGCAAAGCCAGTCCTCATGGGTAAACCAATCAAGCAAATCAGACTTACTTTCAGTCGAGAAAGTCTGACATCACTTTTCAATTTAAGCAGACCTGTTGATACAGAGCTCTGTGACCACCAACTCACTTCTGAATGCTAAGGGAGAAAGCAGATGGATGAGGACGTAGATGGATGAAGGCAAGGAACCATGCCTGGAGATGACACTTGGCTGCCCTTGGTATTTCTTATTGAACCTTCCCTTGCATTGTTCTCAAGGGGTTCTCCCTCAGAAACTAGGCATTCTTGAAATGTCCCTTTATTTGGTGCCAGGAAGTTTGCACCCTCAGGGTATTGTCCCCTAGAAGGTGAGAGGCATGCCTTTCATTTGTAAAGGTGGAGAGGGGGTTTATGAAAGGGGAAATGGGAAGGGTCACCTTGGTTGAAGAAGGCAGACCCAAGGAATACGTACATGTGAAA
>NW_006929632.1:3711-5443 GCF_000298275.1 Orycteropus afer afer
TTCCTGAGTTTGGCTTCTGTGCTCTCTGTATCCTTTAAGCGAGGCAGTCCTGCAGAGCCCCCAGATACTGTGTTGTAAAAAGGAAAGTAGGTCATGGCCAGGCTGACAGTTCTCTGCATAAATCAGTGGTGGGGAAATACGACCCGTCACCCACAAGGAAGCGGCAGAGTAAGTAGGCACCCACATGGCCACTCTGCTTCCTCCTCCCAGACTCAAACAGGGCCCACTGTTCCTGGGGAATGTATTTTATTACAACCACCAAAATGCCTGGGGCAGATTTTTTTTTCTTTAAAGTTAGCAGCTTGTTAAAGGGAAAGTGAAGTTCGTAAAAAGCCAGGGATGTCATACAACTACACCATGCATCTTTTACAAGGTTTGGGGCAGGCTGGGCGCCTCCCTGTAATTTACTGAAAATGAGGGCTGGAGAGGCTGCTGCATCTTGCTAGATTTCTCTTCTCCTCGTAAAGGCTGGGGAAATGTTGTCCTGGCTGGGCCTCTGGAGAGTCCACCTGGCTGAGGGGTAGGCAACGGGTCCTCCGGTGGAGAGTGCGTGTCTTCAGAGCAGCCCAGTCTGCTGCCCACAGACCCTCAGGTTGCTCATCTCAAAGGTACAAGAAAAGGATGGACTCCTTGGTGCTATTCATGCTCCTGAGCTTCGTCACGGGATTAGGCTGAGGCCAGACACAAAGGCTGGGACCACATCTTTCCTGTGATGCTGGTCCCATTGAAAACAAACAAGGTGCCAGTCAAGTCCACTCTGTCTCATGGCGACCCCGTGTGTGTTTGAGAGGAACTGTGCCTGATAGGATTTTCAGTGGCTGATTTGTCAGAAGTAGGTTGCCAGGCCTTTCTTCTCAGGCACCTTCGGGTGGACTTGAACCTCCAATATTTGGGTTAGCAGCTGAGCACGTTAACTATTTACATCATTTCACTTTTTTCTACACTGCACTCATCTTCATCCTCTGTTTCTGGAAAGCAGGGTCCTTTGGGAACCTGGAGCATGAGATGTAAGACAGACACACAGCTGCAGATGCAGGCAGTGGTGGTTCACCCACATCTGTCTCCATTCATACGAACCCATCACCATCAAGTCCATTCCTACTCACGGCAACCCTATGTGTGTCAGGGCAGAACTGTGCTCCATAGGATTTTCAATGGCTGGTTCTTCGGGTTTGAATCATCAATTAGTCATCAGGCATTTAACTGTACCACCCAAGGACTCCTCTCTTCATTCATAGGAATGACCAAATATATAGGGAAAAACAAATTGGCCCAGAGTTCCTTCCCTTTCCTCTTCCCGAGGGTTCTGTAGTCCATCTAATGAGGGGAAACCATGTCAGGGGCTCAACTCCTTGCCTCCTGTGCTGACGTGGGAGGAAACTCCTATCACTGGCCATGTTCTAGCACAGACAAGAACACAGCTATGTTGATGACTCAATACAGATGGGAATTGGTCTCTTCCATCCCTGAGAGTCCTTGGTCCATTCCTACCTCCAATCATTTTTGGGATGAGCCAGAGCCAAAGTACAAATTCTGTAAATGTATGTATGAGAGATGGCAAGAGTGACTTGGGTGCTACGAAAGCCTGTGGGTGGCCCCAGTTCAGCTTTTTTAGGGCATAGGTGCCATCAGTCTGCTTTAGCAGTGCTTGGAGGAGCCCTCTGTACTGGCCCTGGCTACTGAACTCCAGCAGAGCTCTGTTGAGGAAATGGCCCAGCTCCTTGGCCTTCAT
>NW_006929633.1:0-772 GCF_000298275.1 Orycteropus afer afer
GTTTTAAAACAACTATTATTATTAATACTTTTGTCCTTTTTATTATTATTCTTAATCTTCCCCTCCCAGGTCCTAGTTCTCAGCATTTTTCCTTTCCCTGTTCCTGGTTGCAATTTTCTTTACCCTGTTCCTGGTAGAAATTTTATTTTTTAATTTAAGGTTTCACCCCCCCCCACCCCTTTTTCTCATGGTTAATTAACCCCATTCCTTGTTTTTCCTTTTGCATTTTTCCCATTTTTTTTCTTTTATTATTCTCCTTCTCTATTTTTTTTTCTCTTAGTCCCCATCCCCAGATATTGCAGGTTTTCTTGTTTTTTCTTCTTCTTTTTCCCTTTTTGGCTACTGTTCCTGAGTGATTACATGGTGTGTTTTTTGTCTATGTGCTTTTAGTTTATTGATGTTTTTTCAATTGTAATTTATGTCTGACTGACTGGTAGACAACAACAGTCACCATAAAACACAACGATACCCACACCTCCTGCAACTTCACTTACTGAGCAAGAGCCACTACCTCCTTCTCCACCAACAGATCAACAATAAAAAACCACAAAGAAGAGCCAGAATCACCCTTGGCTGCTCTTCACAAACGGTTAACAGAGATCTAAATGCAACAACACCATGATGCCTCGGAGACAACAGACCATCACAGTCCACACAAAGAAGCAGGATAAAGTGGTAGAAGCAAGGGAGCAGGATACAGACCCAGAACACATCACTGAGGAAGAAGCAGCATTAGAACTCTCTGATAAGGAATTCAAAAGAATTATCTTTA
>NW_006929633.1:1783-2972 GCF_000298275.1 Orycteropus afer afer
GAAAAAAAAACATACCAAAATGACAGCAAAAAATTCATACCTGTCAATAATTACACTGAATGTTAATGGATTAAATACACCACTCAAAAGAAGGAGAGTTGCAGACTGGATAAGAAAACAAAACCCATCCATATGCTGCCTACAAGCGACACACCTTAGAGATAATGACAAAAACAGACTAAAAATCAAAGGTTGGAAAAAGATATATCAAGCAAATGGCAACTGTAAGAGAGCAGGAGTGGCAATATTAATTTCTGATCAAATTGACTTTAAGACAAAAACCACCATACTAGACAAGGAAGGACATTATATAATAATTAAAGGATCAATTGATCATGAAGATATAACCATAATAAATATCTATGGACCCAACAAAAGAGCCCCAAAATACATAAATCAGACTTTAAAAGGGTTGAAACTCAAATAGATGACTCCACAATCAGAGTAGGAGGCTTTAATGCACCACTTTCTTTGAAAGATAGAACAACTGTAAAGAAAATCAACAAAGATGCAGAAGAGCTAAACAATAGAATCCACCAACGTGGCCTTATAGACATCTATAGAGCACTTCAACCAACAGCACCACAATATACATTCTTCTCAGGTGCACGTGGAACATTTTCCATCATAGACAATATGTTAGGTCATAAAGCATTAATAAATTATCAAAGCCTTAATAAATTTAAAAACATCAAAATACTTCAAAGCATCTTCTCAAACCATAATGCTATCAAATTAGAAATCAACAACAAGAAGATAAACAGGAAGAATAAACACATGGAAACTGAACAACACCTTCCTAGAGAAAGACTTGGTAAGAGCAGAAATCAAAATTGAAATTCAAAAATTCCCTTGAATCAAATGAGAATGAAAACACAACATACCAAAATCTTTGGGACAAAGCAAGAGCAGTGATCAGAGGCCAATTTATAGCAGTAAATGCACACATCAAAAAAGAAGAAAGAGCCAAAATCAACACTTCAAACAAACGTCTCCAACAATTAGAGAAAGAACAGCAAGAAAAGCCTACGGTCACCAGACGAAAAGAAATAAACAAGATTTGAGCAGAATTCAATGAAACAGAAAATAGAAGGGCTATAGAAAAAAATAAAAAAGACCAGAAGTTGGTTTTTTGAAAAGATCAATAAAATTGACAAACCACTGGCAAATTTAACAAAGGAAAAGAGGG
>NW_006929633.1:4161-4698 GCF_000298275.1 Orycteropus afer afer
ATCAACATTCTTTAGGGATATGGAAAAAACAATCACTAACTTTATATGGAAAGGAAAGAGATCTCAGATAAGTAAAGCACTATTGAAGAAGAAAAACAAAGTAGGAGGTCTCACATTGCTGGATCTCAAAACCAACTATACAGCCACAGTAGTCAAAACTGCCTGGTTTTGGTTTAATGACAGATACATTTACCAATGGAACAAAATTGAGAACCCAGAAGTAGATCCATTGATCTATAGCCAGCTGATCTTTGACAAAGGCCCCAAATCCATTAAATGGGGAAGAGAATGTTTAATAAACGGTGTTGGCAAAACTGGAGATCCATTTGCAGAAAAATGAAACAAGATCTGTACCTCTCACCATACACAAAAATGAACTCCAGGTGGATCAAAGACTTAAATGTGAAACCTAAAACTATACAGTTCCTCAAGGAAAATTTAGGGGAAATTTAAGAGCCCTAATATATGGCAGGGAGCTCGGGTAGCGTAGTGCCTAAGGCACTTGACTTCTAACCAGAAGGCTGGTGGTTCAAACCC
>NW_006929634.1:0-1260 GCF_000298275.1 Orycteropus afer afer
TTTGAACCACCAGCCTTCTGGTTAGCAGTCAAGTGCCTTAGGCATTACACTACCAGAGCTCCTTCATAGTGGTCTAGTAGTCCCTAATTAATTAATGAACTTGTTTCTAATTTGCAGTAGAAAAATGCAGAGTTGGAGAAATACCTATGGCTGCAAAACTGCTTGTGCACTTAACGATAGTAACAAAAGTGGTACATTGGGGGACTCTTGGTATAGGTAAGGAGTTCTGGTGGTGTAGTGCCTAAGGCATTTGACTGCTAACCAGAAGGTTGGTGTTTCAAATCCACCATCTGCTCCACGGAAGGAAGATGGGGCAATCTACTCTAGTAAAGATTTGTTGTTGTTGTTGTTGTTGTTATGTGCCATTGAGTTGGACCTGACTCATAGCAACCCCTCCTTGGGTTTCCGAAGCAGTATCACTACGAAAGTAGATTGCCCAACCTTCCTTCTGAGGAGTGGCTGGTGGGTTTGAACCGCCAGCCTTCTGGTTAACTGCCTTGGAAACCCAAGGTGTATTGCTATGAGATGGAATTGACCCGATGGCAGTGGGTTGGGTTTGGTGCAGGTGGATTGTTAATCACAGCAATGAACATGATACATATTGTGGAACTAAAAATTTCTAAATGCTGTATGTGAAACTAAGGAGCTCTGGTGGTGTAGTGGTTAAGGCTGGTAACCGAAAGGTCGGTGGTTTGAATCCACCAGCCGCTCCACAGAAGAAAGATGGGGTGGTCTGCTTCCATAAAGATTTACAGCCTTGGAAAACCAGTGGGGGTTGCTGTGAGTCAGAATCGACTCCATGCCAGTGAGTAGAGTTTTGAGTGTGTGAACCTAACTCCACTGAAATTTATAATCTTACTAAATGCACATATCAGATGTGTCATATCCATTCAGTCTTGATTCTCAAACTTTAGCCTCCATCAAAGTCACCAGAAGGCCCCGCCCCAGAGTGTCTGATTTCATCTGGGCTGAGGCCTGTGAATTTGCGTTTTCAACAGGTCAGAGGTTCTGCTGCAGGTTCAGGGAGCAAACATTGAGAACCCCTGCTAGAATGTGAAGGAGCCTGGTGGTGCAGTGGCCAAGCACTCGGCTGCAAACCAAAAGCTCTGCGGTTCAAACCCTCTAGCTGCTCTGTGGGAGAAAGGTGAGGCAGTTGGCTTCCATAAAGATCTACAGCCGTGGAAACCCTATGGGGCTGTCTGTCCTACAGAGTCGCTATGAGTTGGAATGACTCGAAGGCAATGGGTTTCTAAGGGATTA
>NW_006929634.1:1910-3359 GCF_000298275.1 Orycteropus afer afer
CACCTCCCTGGAGTATGTGGGTGCATCTCCCTGGGGTAAACCTTCTGCATGTAGGTCTTTCTGCTGTTGGGCTGAGAGCCAATTCATGGAAGTGAGTCCATTTCTAGGCCAGAAGGATAACCCAGGGCCATAGTCTCAGGGGTTCCACCAGTCTCTATCCAACCAGTAAGTCTGGTCATTTTTGTGTTTTTGAATTTTGTTCCACATTTTTCCTCCCACTCTAACCATTGTTGTTGTTGTTATATGCTGTCAAGTCAGCCCTGACTTGTAGCGACCCCTCCTTGGTTTCCGAGGCAGTATCACTACAGAAATAGATTGCCCAACCTTCCTTCCAAGGAGCAGCTGGTGGGTTTGAACCGCCAGCCTACTGGTTAGCAGTCAAGTGCCTTAGGTACTACACTGCCATAGCTCCCCCACTCTAACAAGGATCTCCAATTTTGATCCCTTCTATGGTAGTTGGCATTGATAGTCAGTGGCAGAATTCTTGCCTTTCATGCATGAGACCTGAGTTTGATTCCTGGCCAATGCGGCTCATGTGAGGCCACCATCCATTAGTCAGTGGAGGCTTGCATGTTATTACGATGCTAAACAGGTTTCAACACAGCTTTCAGACTAAGACAGGCTAGGAAGAAAGGCCTGGTGATCCGCTCACAAAAATCAGCTCATGAAAACCTATGTGTTACAGAGGACTGATCCCACTGTGCATGGGGTCACCATGAGGTGGGGGAGACGACAATTGAGCAGCAACTAATTCTGAATTAATTATAATTAATTAATAATTGAATTCTGTCAAGTGGATGTTAACATATATTCCCATTTGCAGAGGGAGAAATCAAGTCTTAGTCACATAGGCAGTGTGTACAGGAGCTGGGAAAGATAATTACTGAGTTGAATTGAGTTGAAAAAGTAAGACCCCTGGACTGTGTTTCCTTTTGCAATTGTTTTCAAGTTCTAATTAAGTCTTTGCCAAAGATAAACCCAGAGATATATTTAAAGAAGAAATTCCACATAAATTCAACAGGAAACTTTTCAACTTGATTTTGAGAAAGGAGAATATTCAAGAACTTGTCAGTTTTTCTTTTATTCCCCCTTCTCAGTTGTTGCTGTTGTTGTTGTTGTTGTTGTTAGGTGCTGTCGAGTCATCTCTGACTCATAGCGACCCTATGCACAGCAGAATGAAACATTGCCCAGTCCTGCACCAGCTCCACGATCCCTGCTATACTTGAGCCCTTCATCGCAGCCACTGTGTCAATCCATCTCATTGAGGGTCTTCCCCTCTTTTGTTGACCCTCCACCTTACCAAGCATGACATCCTCCAGGAAATAGTCCATTCTGACAATATGACCAAAGTAGATGAGACGAAGTCTAGCCATTCTCGCTTCCAAGGAGCATTCCGGCTGCACTTCCTCCAGGACAGATCTGTTCTTTTACCAGTCCATGGTACTTTCA
>NW_006929634.1:3759-5013 GCF_000298275.1 Orycteropus afer afer
ATTGAGATGTAATCCATACTGCAGACTGTATTCTTCAATCTTCATCAGTAAGTGCCTCAAGTCATCCTCACTTTCAGCAAGCAAAGTTGTATCATCAGTATATCTCAGGTTGTTAATGATTCTTCCTCCAATCTTGAAGCCACGTTCTTCTTCATATAGTCCAGCTTCTCAGATTATTTGCTCAGCATATAGATTGAATAAGTATGGGGAAAGGATACAACCCTGACGCACTCCCTTCTTGACTCTAAACCGTGCAGTGTCATAGTTCTCAGTGTCATACCTTCTCAGTAGCTGCTAGAATTTTTTTATGGTCCAGAATGGGCAGGAAATTGCCTTTCTGGGGTATTTATGATGAGTCCTTGGTTAGTGCATGTTCACCTGCTGACCAAAAGGTTGGATGTGTGGAATCCACTTAGAGGCACCTGGGGAGAAAGGCCTGGCAGTCTTCTTCTGAAAGCTCCCCACCTTGAAAACCCAGGGAGAACAGTTCTAGACACACTTGGTCGTCATGAGTCAACATCAGCTTGATGGCAACTGGTTTGGTTGTTTTGAGGGGTGGGTGTCCATCAGAACCTCTTCTGAACATGCCTCTTCTCCATGTGACTTGATCTCTGCAATGACCCCTGCATGGTGTCAGCAGCTGTCACTAAAAGAAACAGTCCCCAAAAGCAGCAGATGACTTTTGGGAAGCTCCTTGTAAAGGTTTTTCCCAGCTGCTTCTCAAGCAAAGAATCAGAACTTGTTGCTGCTCAGAGCCTTATCTCGTTTTCACTATAAACAGCTCTGCCGGCTAGTGTCTGTCTTGTGCTCACCAGCAGAAAAGCCCGAGACCCTGCAGGCCCCTTGCAGAGCAGATAGACAGAAATGTTTCCAGTCAGCACAGGGCGGTTCACACCCTCCAGCCACTCCTGGGAAGGAGGATTGGGGAATCTACTTCTGGAGGGATGTTGTTGTTGTTATGTACCGTCGAGTCGGACCTGACTCGTAGCAACCCCTCCTTGGGTTTCCGAGGCAGTATCACTACAGAAGTAGATTGCCCAGTCTTCCTTCTGAGGAGTGGCTAGTGGATTTGGAGGGATACCGCCTGGGAAACCCAAGGAGGGGTCGCTATGTGTGGGGAAAGGACTCCACAGAAGTGAGTTGTTTGTTTGTTTTCACCATTAGCTCTGCTGTTAGGAATCCAATGCTAACGTTTCCTTCAAACAGCTTCCAGTCTCAGTTATTTTCTGTCCCCCTCCCCAACCTAGCAACCAG
>NW_006929635.1:0-762 GCF_000298275.1 Orycteropus afer afer
TCAGGTCTGGAATTGAACCCACACCTGTGGCTTCCAGCGAAGCAAAAGACAGGCATAGAGTTGAACACTTACCTGAGGTAGATACACTCTTTGGAGAGAACAATCATGGGAGAAAGAAGGGCTGCTTATGCACCAGGAGACAGTCAGGGGGCAGGGGTCATGGAGGGATGGACACAAGGAAGAGGTAATTATCAGGAGGAAATGGGAAGGAAGCTGTTGCATTCTGGTAAATGGTGGTCAATGTCATGATACAAAGTGTATGTGAACTGCTGTATGGAAAGTGAATTTGCTTTGTAAATTTTCACCCATATCACAATTAAAAAAAAAAATTGACGTTGAGTCGATTCTGATTCATAGTGAGCCATAGAGGTTCCAAAGCTATAAATCTTTACAGAAGTAGGTTGCCTCATCTTCTTCCTGAAGAACAGCTGCTGGGTTTGAACTTCCAACCTGCTGGTTAGCAACCAAATGCCTTTTCCCCTATGCCACCCGAGCTCTTTCTCAATTATAGTTGGCTGGATAACAATAAAGGTGACATAATTAAGTAAGCCCTTTGTCAAAAAAGAAAAAAGAAAGAAAGAAAAAATCAACAAGACCAAAAGTTGTTTTTTTAAAAAGATCAATAAAATTGACAAACCATCAGCAAATTTAACAAAAGAAAAGATAGAATACAAATAACATGAATAAGAAATGAAATGGATGACATAACAACAGAACCAACTGAAATAAAAAGGATAAGATCAGAATACTATGAAGAACTGT
>NW_006929635.1:1703-2668 GCF_000298275.1 Orycteropus afer afer
AAAGCAATCTATACATTCAATGCAATCCCAATCCAGATCCCATCAACATTTTTTAAGGTTATGGAAAAATCAATCACTAACTTTATACAGAAAGGAAAGAGACCTCGGATAAGCAAAGCACTATTGAAGAAGGAAATCAAAGTAAGAGGTGTCACATTCCCTGATCTCAAAACCTACTATATAGCCACAGTAGTCAAAACTGGCTTGTATTGGTATAATGACAGACACATAGACCAATGGAATAGAATTGAGAACCCAGAAATGCATCTATCAAGCTATGGTCAGCTGGTCTTTGGCAAAGGTCCGAAATCCATTAAATGGGGAAGAGAATATTTGCTTAATAAATGGTGGTGGCAAAACTTGAGATCCATTTGCAGAAAAATGAAACAAGATCTGTACTTCACATTATACACAAAAACAAACACCAGATGGATCAAAGATTTAAATGTGAAACCTAAAACTATAGAGTTCCTCAAGTAAAAACTATGGGCAAATTTAGGGGCCTTAATATATGGCATACACTATCAAGCATAACCCAAAATGCACAACGAGCAGAAGAGAAACTTTATGAATGGCATCTGGTAAAAATTAATTTTTTATGTGCTTTCAAAGACTTCTCCAAAAGAGTCAAAAGAGAGCCTACAGAGTGGGAGAAAATATTTGGCAAAGACATATCTGATAAGGGACTTCTCTCTATAATTTATAGAAAACTATAACACCTCAATAACAAAAAGACAAATAATCCAAGTAAAAAATGGGCAGAAGACATGAGCAGACACTTCACAAGGGGGATATTCAGGCAGCCAACAAACATATGAAGAAATGTTCACAATCATTAGCTATTAGTGAGATGCAAAGCAAAACAAGACGGAAAATAACAAATGCTGGCGAGGATGTGGAGAGATTGGGACTCTCATACACTGCTGGTGGGACTGTAAAATGGTACAACCAGTGTGGAAAGCAGT
>NW_006929635.1:3101-3748 GCF_000298275.1 Orycteropus afer afer
AAGGACAAATATTGTATTGGTCCATTATTGTAAAAGTTAAGGAAAGATTTATACATGGAAGGAAATTTTCTTTGTTAGTTACCAGGGTAGGAGGGGAGAGGAGAGGACACTGTTAGATAGGTAGAGATAAGTATTGATTTGGGTGAAGAGAAGGGCAATGTATCAAATGTGAGTGATCAACGTGGTGGCATTGAGGAAGAAGAAGACATAGAGTAGTACATGGGATGTGCAGGCAACCAAGATGAACCATTTTGCACATATAGTACTGTGTTGGCAATGGTAGGGTAGTCACATCTTGGTCACAGCCAGCTACCCAGAGGAAGTAAGTAGTTGCACCTGTGGGCTCAGAACCATAGTCGCAGGGGACATCAAACTCAATTGGCATAACATACTACACAAAACATTGTTCCACCTCCTACTTTGGCAAGTAGCGACTAGGATCTTAAAACTTGCAAGCATCCATCTAGATGCAACGACAGGTCTCTCCTCGTCCAGAGCAAAGAAGAAAACCAAGATTCATGGAAACAATTAGTCCTAGTGACTGGTGCACTATGTGATCCTCAACCTACAGGACTATGACACCAGAAGAGCTAGATGGTGCCCAGCTACCACTGTCAACCACTCAGAGGGGGATCTATGGAGGAGAT
>NW_006929635.1:4248-5272 GCF_000298275.1 Orycteropus afer afer
CATGGAGGGATGAACACAGGGAAGAGGTAACTATCAGGAGGAAATGGGAGGACAGCTATTGTATTGGGGTAAATTGTAGTCAATATCATGAGACAAAGTGTATGTCAACTGCTGTATGGGAAGTGAATTTGCTCCGTAAACTTTCACCCAAATCACAATTAAAAAAAAATAAAAAACCCTTTTATCCAAATTGCAGTAAAATTTTAAAAAAAAAGACTCCAAGAGATGTTCCTATGGAGATGACCATGAACTAAGACAAATTCTTAGTTTCCTAGAGATGCCATTACAAAATATACTATAAGTAACTGGCTTTCAAAAAGAAAAATGTATTTTCTCACAGGAGCTCTGGTGGCGTAGTACCTAAGGGATTTAACTGCTAACAAGAAGGCTGGTGGTTCAAAGCCACCAGCCACTTCTTGGAGGGACAATTTGGCAATCTATTTCCATAGTGATACTGCCTTGGAGCAGTCAGCCACAGGGGTCCAGGTGAGGAGAGAGAACCCAGGCACACCCAAAGCAGCAGGAGGGTAGAGCAGGAGAAAGGGGATTAAAAGCCAGGAACCCAGACAGAGAAGAGTCAGCCATACGGATCCAGGTGAGAAGAGGGAACTCAGGCATGCACAAAGCAGCAGAGCAGGAGAGCAGAAGAAAGGGGATTAAAAGGCCCAGGAATCCGGACAGAGGAGGAGTCAGCCACAGAGACCCAGGTAAGGGTGGTATGAGAGGTTTCCAACAGGGAGACAAACTTGTCTGTCAGTTTGTCCTACTGTGGTGACGTATTGATGTGAGTTTTGAGGCTGAGCCACTGATGTTTCAAATGCAGTGGGATGCACATGGCACAGGTATCAGCCCAGCTTACAGACTGAGACAGACTAGGAAGAAGGAAGAGGCCGTCCACTTCTCAAAGAACTGGCCAGGGAAAACCTTATGAATAACAAAGAAACACTGTTTGATATATTACCGTGCAACTTTATGAATGGTCCGGTTAGGTTAGAAGACTCTCAACATAGGACTGGGAAAGTGC
>NW_006929636.1:0-521 GCF_000298275.1 Orycteropus afer afer
TCTTCTGTGTCTGTGTTAATTGGTTTCCCTTTTCTTTGTTGAAGAGGGTCTGTGCAGTCTTTCTGCCTAGTCCGCCATCTTGCCAGAACTCCCAACTTCCCTAATATTATGAAAGATGAGGAGATATCCATCCAAGAACTTAACAAACCCCAAATACAATAGACCCCAAAAGAAAATTACCAAGACATCTCATAATCAAATTTTCCAAAACCAAGGACAAAGAAAAAATCCTGAGAGCACTTCAGGAAAAACTAAAGATAACATATAAAGGGCAACCAACAAGAATAAGCCTTTGATTTCTCAGCAGAAACCATGCAAGAAGTCAAGAAAGAGAAATTAAAGACATCCAAATTAGCAAAGAAGAAACAAAGCTATTTCTCTTTTCAGATGACATGATTCTATACATAGAAAACCAAAGAAATTCAGCAAATTAATGATACTAATAGAAAGCCCCAGGGACAACTCAGGGATGCCCAAAGCAGCAGGCCAGAAGAGCAGGAGAAAGGGGATTAAAAGCCAGG
>NW_006929636.1:1821-4995 GCF_000298275.1 Orycteropus afer afer
AGATTTGATGCATTGAACACCAATGACCGAAAGCCAGATGAATTATGGGAAGATATCAAGAACATTATCCATGAAGAAAGCAAGAGATCACTAAAATGACAAGAAAAGAACTATGTAACTATGTAACTATGGTATTGCCCCAGAGAAGAGGGAGTTTTTGAAAGGAAATAGAGGAAAATGTCTTGGGAACAGCCACATGCTAAAAGAATTCTGGCAGCCTGTTCCCATCACCTAGATGAGAATTGATGAGAAGCCCAGTGCCATCCAGAGAGAAGTGGATTTCAAGAGGGCAGGGAAAGCGTTTTTGGTGGGTTTTTTTTTTTTTTTTTTTTTTTTCAGTTTTTTCGTGAAGAGATTCAGACCATAAGAAGGTTTATTTACCATAACCAAGGTTTAGAATGGAACTTATATTTTGAGTATAACAGATATTTGAAGCTTGGTGGCATTAGCTGAGTTCAGATTTCAAAGGAAATCATGCAGTCAGTGCTGCTTTGGGGCCAGCCCAAGCAGAGACATGGAATGCCTTGTTGAGACTTTCATGATTCTCACCTGCACTCTTACAGGAGCCTCTAAACTGGTCACCCTGCTGTCAGTTCCATTGCACACCAATCCACCAACTACTCTGCTACCATTTATTATCTTTCTACAACACAATCCCAAGCACCTCTGCATGGCCTTCTCCCCACGTAGCCTGCAATCTTTCAGTCCAATATGAGTGATGGCCACTGCCCAGACAGTCATTTTTAGGACAGCTCCCACTGTGGCTAGTTTCAAGCTACCAATGTGAAGTCACTGGATGAGTTGTGAAGAAATAGGCACAGTTTCCTCTCAGGAGGCAGTATGAGCCAGTTCTAGCACACCACCGTATCTGAGCAGGGCACCTTCCTTGTGTAATACTTTTTTCCAGCAAATTATAAATAGCAGAAGATCATCATTAATGAATACCAAAGGCTACTCTATGCCTTTGGGGGGAAAAAAAAAAAAAAACTAGAACAACATACCCTAAAGTATTAACTAACTTTAGCTCTAGATAGCTGAAGCATGGGTGATTTTACTCCTCTTTCAGTGTCTCATATTTCAAGTTTTTATGCATTGATTGTATAGCAACACAAAACCAAAAAACCCATTGCCATCAAGTCAATTCTGATTCATAGTGATCCTATAGGACAGAGCAGAATTGTCCCATGAGGTTTCCAAGGCTATACATCTTTATGGAAGCAGACTACTTCATCTCTCTCCTACGGTGATGCTGATGGGTTCAAACTGCTGACATTACCAGAGCTCCATTATATACCAAGACATATTTTTTTATTTCAAAATAAAACTTGAATGGCTATCCTTTTCTGTTCAAGACTGTGTTCTTATCTGCATTCCCAGCTCACCTCCAGCTTCTCTTCACCTCAAACCTTATTCTCATTCTTCCCTTATAATGGCATGCCACATCTTTACATATTCTACCCCACAGGATTGGTGGCTTCATGGGTGTGTGACCAGGCAGTTGCACAGAGTCCCACACTAAGAGAGGCTTGGGCTTAAAGTAATGCCCTATGGTCACTGTCTTAAAATTAATAATAATCTTATCTTTGAATTTGTATTCTATGAGTGAAGTCTAACAGGGCAATGGAGCATGCGCCAGGGCCTTGGAGCCTAAGCTCATGTGTGGTCCCACCTTCCCACTGTCTCCCTATGGTGGGCTCTAGGCCACCCACTTCCTACCCCATGACAGCTTCCACCCTTTGCCTGGATGACAAGCAAGTCATTCTGCCATTGCCCTCTAGCTCTGCTCAGGGTCTAAGCACATGCATGGGGAGGGTCAGGGTCAGTCATGCTTTCTGCATGGAAGTTGCAATCTCTTGGAGAGCCGGTCATGGTTTGGGGCAGTTAATTTCCCAGTCTCCAGACAGACCTCACATTTTCATTTTGCACTGAACCCCACAAATTATGTAGCCAGCCCCGTTGTTCCTTCTACCTAAGATGTTCTTTCTCTCTCCTTTCCATTTAATAGAAAATAGTACCAACAACAATAATAACTACAATTTATTTAGGTTTTACTATATGCTGAGGGAGTCTGGTGGCGTAGTGCCTAAGGCATTTGACTGCTAACAGAATGCTGGCTGTTCAAACCCACCAGCCACTCCTCAGAAGGAAGACTGGGCAATATACTTACATAGAGATACTGCCTCAGTAACACAAGGAGGGGTTGCTATGAGTGGAAACTGACTCAATGACAGTGAGCTAGGTTTTTTGGGGTTTGAGCATTTTTAGCTGTGAAGAAGATAAAGCATATAGGCATTACTGTAATTCTAGGAACATTTTGAGAATAGTGTAAATTCAGGTGAAACAGAGATGGCTTCCAGGTGAAGGATTGAAAATCAAAGGTGTTGGAGCTGGCCCTGAACATTTCACAGCTATTCATTGCAACCATCAACTCCTTGTTCTAAGTGGGGGACAAGTGGGATGCTCTGTCCTTAGGTAACAGGAACAAGCAACAAATAGCCACAGACTCTGGAGAAACATTATGGAACAGATTGTAATACCCTAGAACTCAAGGAACTCATTTTGGGTTACTTCCAGATCTTTTTAACCCCAAGAGAAGCAACTGGATTTGAGTGAGGACTTTGTAGTCTGTCTCACCCCAGATGTTTCTTTGTCTGTGAGTAAAATCCTAACTATTCATTTAAGAAAAGTCTCCCCTCAATGCCATTATTATTTCAGGAAAGGAGGATTCCTAGGGCTTATAGAAACAAGGTGTTGGGGGGGAGGCACACAATAGGGAGTGTTAATAGATAATCAAGGCAATAGACTTTTTTCTAGCTTCATAGCCAAAAGGGAAGCATTATGGCGATTTGTAAATATTTTGATAGTTGGTGTCTTTGGTCTTTAGTGCTATAAGAAAAATACCACAAATGGATGGCTTTAACAAACAAGAATTTATTCTCTTACAGTTTAGGAGGCTGTAAGTCCAAATTCAGAGTGCTGGCTCTAGGGGCCAGTTGAAGGCCCCTGGACATTGGGCTATAGCTCTGCCTCTTATTCCAGGCCCACTGGAGCTGGACGCTTCTTTTTTTTTTTTTTTTAAATTTTGATTTGGGTGAAGATTTACAGAGTAAATTCACTTTTCATACAGCAGTTCACATAATATGCTTTGTCTCATGTCATTGACCAAAATTTACA
>NW_006929637.1:0-507 GCF_000298275.1 Orycteropus afer afer
AAATTCAGGAGGGATATATTCAAGATCATATTTTGGCTCTCTTGGACTTGTTTTAATTGTCTTTAACTTCAAGTTGAACTTGCCTATGAGTAGTTGATGGTCTGTTACACAATCAGCTCCGACCCTGGTTTTAGCTGAAGATACTGAGCTTTTTGTTGTTGTTGTTAGGTACTGTCAAGTCAGTTTCAACTCATAATGACCCTGTGTACAACAGAATGAAACACTGCCTGGTCCTGCACCATCCTCCCAGCCATTGCTATGTTTGAGCCCATCGTTGGCAGCCACCATGTCAATCCATCCTGTTGAGGGTCTGCCTCTTTCTCACTGACTGTCTACTTTACCAAGCATGATGCCCATCTTTAGGCACTGGTGCCTGCTGATAATATGTCCAAAGTGAGATGAAGTCTCACTGTTCTCGCTTTTAAGGAACATTCTAGCTGTCCTTCTTCCAAGACAGACTTGTTCATTCTTTTGGCAGTCCCCACACACTCAGTACTCTTTACCAAT
>NW_006929637.1:2202-2741 GCF_000298275.1 Orycteropus afer afer
ATCCAAGTAAAATGAAATCCTTGACAATTTCAATTTTTTCTCCATTTATCATGATATTGCTTATTGGTTCAGTTGTGAGGATTTTTGTTTTCTTTATGTTTGGAATGGGCACAAATATGGATGTCTTCCAGTCAATTGGCCAGGCAGATGAAAAGTGTTTCCTGTGTTACATCTCAATTGGAACTCTGTCCGTTCCTGGAACCTTGTTTTCACCAATGCCTTCAGTGTAGCTTGGACTTCAATATCAGTTCTTGATCATATGCTACCTCCTGACTTGGTTGAATGTGGACCAATTCTTTTTGGTACAATGACTCTGTGTATTGTAATAGAGAAGAATTATATTATGAGGCTGAATTTATTACATAAAATGAAATTCACTTCCTAAATTCATACTATCTTAGTCATTTGCTGCTGAGAATCTACAAGTGACTAGCTTGTGATTATTTTAGGTAACATGACATGAAGGCAAGGAGGCTTTAGTTAGGCATGAGCTATGTCAAATAAGTTAAGAAAGCTAAACTGCAAGTCTCATTGAGACG
>NW_006929637.1:4201-5100 GCF_000298275.1 Orycteropus afer afer
TGGCTGCTGACTGTAAGGTTGGAGGTTCAGACCCACCCAGGGGCATCTCAGAAGGCAGACCTGGTGATCTACTTCAGAAAAATCAGCATTGATAGTTCTACTCTGACCCCTGTGGGGTCACCACGCATCAGAGTCAACTGGATGACAACTGGTTTTACCGGTTGCTGGTGCTCCGACTCCTGCTTGTTACAAGACTGACCTCTTTTGGGCAGTGTTTCCTCTCACTTGTCCCTTTGGAACAATATTTCTACTATTGTAGAATTTGAAACTGGTGTCAGACAATCATCTTTCCTGTAGTTCCCCAGCTCTGACTCTCACTTTCTGGTGCACACTTCCCCAAAATTCCCCCAGATAAGTCTAGAAGTGCCCAGAGTCTGCCTCCAGAGCACTTACGGAGAGGTCTCGTTAGGGATCAGGAAGCATCCTCAGATGCCAGCCTGCTGCCACCACTGACATAAATACGGTAGCATCTGCCAAGAACCACTGTCCTTTCTCAGGTGCTGTCATCACCAGTTCCCTGGAGTTTCAAAGTCAACAGCCCTGTCCCTGGGTCAGTAGTAGAAGAAGGAGAAAATCTCATTCATCTAAAATGCTTCTCATTCCTCTTTCATGTTACCCTCTGTCCATGGGCACTGAGGGTTCAGGGCACTGAGATGTATACCCCAATGTCTTACAGCATTGCTGGTGATATGACCTTTCTCTTTACCTTATACTCCTATCTGTACGTCAACTCACTGCCATGGAGTTGGTCATGACTCATAGTGAACCCTCCTTAGGTTTCCGAGGCAGTATCACTACGGAAGTACATTGCCCAACCTTCCTTCCGAGGAGTGGCTGGTGGGTTTGAACCGCCAGCCTTCTGGTTAGCAGTCAAGTGCCTTAGGCACTATGCTACCAGA
>NW_006929638.1:0-4952 GCF_000298275.1 Orycteropus afer afer
GAAACATGGAACAATTAGAAGGAAACTCAACAAAGACACAGAAGAACTAAACAATACAATTCACCTACTTGACCTTATAGACATCTACAGAGCACTTTACCCAACAACAGCACTATATACATTCTTTTCCAGCACAGATGAGACATTCTCCAGAACAGATCATATATTAGGTCTACAAAGCAAGCCTGGATAAACTTTAAATCACTGAAAAATACAAAGCTTCTTCTCAGATCAAAATGCTATAAAATTAGAAATCAACATTAGGAAGATCAAGGGAAAATAAGCAAACACGTGAAAACTCTCCTTAAAAACTACTGAGTAATACAAGAAACAAAAAATGAAATTAAACTTTTCTTGAATCAAACAAGAATGAAAACACAGCATGACAAAATCTTTGGGATACCACAAAAGAAGTGTTCATTGGGCAATTTATAGTAATAAATGCACACATCAATAAAGAAGAAAGAGTCAAAATCAGCTCCTTAAACCAACATCACCAACAATTAGAAAAAGAGCAGCACAAAGCCTACAGTCTGCAAAAGAAAAAGAAAAATGACAAAGATTCTAGCAGAAATAAATGAAACAGAAAAACAATAGAAATAATCAACAAGACGGTTCTTTGAAAAGATTAATAAAATCAACAAACCACTGGCAGTTACAGAGAAGAAGACACAAATAACAGGAATAAGAAATGAAATGGGCAATGTCACAATAGAACCAACTAAAATAAAACGATATCAGGATACTATGAAGAACTGTATTGTAACAAATTTGAAAACCTAGAAGAAATGGACAGATTTCTAGAAACACACTACTTACCTAAACAACACAGAGTGAGGTACAAAATTTGAACAGACCTATAACAAAAGAAAAAATTGAACAGGTCTTGAAAAAACTAGAAACAAAGAAAGTCCTGGCCCAGATGACTTCACTGGAGAATTCTACCACACATTTACAGAGCTGGATCAATCTATATAAACTACTCCATAACATAGAAAAGGATGGATTCCTCCCAAATTCATTTTATGAAGCAAGCATAACCCTGATACCAAAACCAGGCCAAGACACTACTAGAAAGGAAAACTACAAACTAATATCACTTATTAATACAGATGCAAAATTCTTCAACAAAATCCTACCCAATAGATTCCAGCAACATATTGAAAAAAATACTACATCATGTCAAAGTGGGATTCATACCAAGTATGCAAGGATGGTTCAAAATTAGAAAAACAATCAAGGTTATTAATCACATACGTAAAATAAAGGAGGAAAAAAAAAACAGACAATTATATCAATAGACCCAGAAAGAGCATTTGATAAAATCCAATACTTATTTTTGATAAAACTCTCAGAAAAATAGGAATAGAAGGGAAATTCCTCAACATAATAAAGGGCATACATGCAAAACAGCCAAGATTATTCTCAATGGAAAGAGACTGAAAGCATTCCCCTTGTGGATAAGGACCAGACAAAGATGCCCTGTATCACCAATTACAGTCAACATTGTAGTGGAAATCCTAGCCAGGGCAGTAAGGCAAGAAAGAGAAATAAAAGGCATCCACACTGGTAAGAAATCAGTAAAACTATCCCTATTTGCAGATGATACAATCCTATAAGAAAACTAGTGGAACTCATTGAAAGATTCAGCATACTGGCAAGATACAAGATCATCATACAAAAATCAGTTGGATTCCTCTACTCCAAGAAAGAGATCTCTGAAAAGGAAATAAGGAAAATAATAGCATTTACAATGGCTACCAAAAGATAAAATACTTAGGAATAAATCTTACCAGGGACACAAAAAAGCTGTACAAAGAAAACTACAAAACACTACTACAATAAACTGGATCTACATAAATGGAAACACATACCATGTTCACGGATAGGAAGACTGAACATTGTGAAAATGTCTATATTACCAAAGCAATCTATACATTCAATGCAATCCTGATCCAGAGTCCAGCAGCATTCTTTAAGGACATGGAAAAATCAATCACTAATTTTATTTTGGATAAGCAAAGCACTACTGAAGAACAAAGTAGGAGATCTCACACTCTTTAATCTACCATGACCTACTATACAGTCGTGGTAGTCAAAACAGCCTGGTATTGGTACAATAGCAGGCACATAGCCCAATGGAACAGAATTGAGAACCCAGAAAGAGATTCAGCCACATGAAGTCAGCTGATCTTTGACAAAGGGCCAAAATCCAACAAATGGGGAAGTCGTTGTTGTTGTTGTTATGTGCTGCCGAGTCGGCCCTGACTCATAGCGACCCCTCCTTGGGTTTCCGAGGCAGTATCACTACGGAAGTAGGATTGCCCAACCTTCCTTCCGAGGAGTGGCTGGTGGGTTTGATCCGCCAGCCTTCTGGTTATCAGTCAAGTGCTTTAGCCACTATGCTACCAGAGGAAGAGACAATCTAATTAATGATACTGACAAAACTGCATATCCATTTGTAGAAAAATGAAGCAAGTTCCATACCTCACACCATACACAAAAACTAACTCAAGATGGATCAAAGACTTAAATGTGAAACCTATAATATAAAGTTCATTAAAGAAAGACTATAGGCTAACTTAGGGGCCATAATATATGGCATTAATAGATTATGAAATATAAGTAAAAAAATGTCCAAACAGCAGAAGATAAACCAGATGACTGGGACCTTTTAAAAATTAAATTCTTTTGTGCATCAAAAGACTTCTCCAAAAGAATAAAAAGAGGGCCTACAGATCGGCGGGGGGGGTGGATATTCTGCAATAACATATCTGACAGGGGACTTATCTCGAAAATTTATAGACAACTACAATACCTCAACATCAAAAAGACAAAAAAAATCCAACTAAATAATGGGCAGAAGACATAAATAGACACTTCACCAAAGAAGATATTCGGGAGGGCAACAAACACATGAAGAAATGCTCACAATCATTTACCATTACAGAAAGGCAAATCAAAATATTAAGCTATCATCTCATAGAATCACTAGTAGCAAAGCTTAACAAGACAGGAAGTAAAAATGCTGGTGAGGATGTGCAGAGATCAGGATTCTCATACATTGCTGATGGGGTTGGAAAATAATACAAGTACTGTGGAAAATGGTATGCTGCTTCCTTAAAAAGTTGGAAAGAGAAATAGCATTTAACCTAGCAATCCCACTGTTGTTGTTGTTGTTATGTGCAGTCGAGTTGGACCCAACTCATAGGGACCCCTCCTTGGGTTTCCAAGGTAGTATCACTATGGAAGTAGATTGCCGCATCTTCCTTTTGAGGAGTAGCTGGTGGGTTTGAACTGCCAGACTTCTGGTTAGCAGTCAAGTGCCTTACGCACTACGCTACCAGAGCGCCCATCAATCCCACTACTAGGTATATATCTTAATGAAGTGAGAGCTGGGGACTTCCAGTAAGATGGAGGAATGGGCAGACAAGTGACACAGACCCTCCTCAACAAAGAAAAGAAAAACCAATTGACAGAGATACAGAAGATAATCCTGGAGCCCTGAGCGTTGAAAGGAACTATATAAAACTGGATTAGGCACCAACTAGTGGAAAAACCTGAATGAAAACAGTGAGTAGAGAGACAATTGGAGCTGTGGACTGTCAGCTACTCTGATGGGACCAACAGCCTGAATATTTCCAAGTGGTGTTGGGACTTGAGAATTGACCTAAAGATCAGCCCTGGTCACCAAGGGCTGCAGGGATGACGGCACTGGTGGCTTATGAATAGGAAGAGAAATAGCAAGGAGGGAGACAACCTAAGCTGTTGACTTTCCACTGTCCAAAGGGCACAGTCATTTTAATTGTTTACACACGGCAGCCATTTTGGATATTTAAAGTCACCAAGGGTGCAGCCATTTTGAATGTTTACAATGGTGGCCATTTTGGATATTTGAAGTGACCGAGGCCACAGCCATTTGGATTGTTTACAAACAGTGGCTGTTTTGGATATTTAAAGTGACTGAGGGCACAGCTTTTATTTTTTTTATTATTATTTTTTTAAATTGTGATTTGGGTGAGGATTTACAGAGAAAATTCACTTTCCATACAGCAGTTCACATATACTTTGTCTCATGTCATTGACCACAGTTTACCACAATGCAATAGCTCCCCTCCCACTACCTCCCCATGGTTACCTCTTCCCAGTGTCCATCCCTCCATACACTCCTGCCCCCTTAGCTGTCTCCCAGTGCATAAGCAGCCCTTCTTTCTCCCATGATTGTTCTCTCCAAGGAGTGTATCTACTTGAGGTAAATGTTCAACTCATACGTCTGTATTTTGTTTGGCGGGAAACCTCAGGTGTGGGTTCCATTCCAGATCTGAAGGGCAGCTAGGGGCCATAGTCTCAGTGGTTCCACCAGGCTCTGTCGGACCAGCAAACCTGGTCACCACCTTTTTTTTTTCCCCCTCCAAATGATTTTGAGTTTTCTTCCACGTTGCTCTCCCTCTCTATCAAATGTCTCCTACATAGATCCCCTTCCAAGTAGATGACAGTGGTAGCAGGACACCATCTAATTCTTCTGGTCTCATAGTTGTATAGGCTGCAGATTGCATGGTGTACCAGTCGCTAGGACTAATTGTTTCCATGAATTTTTGTTTTCTTCATTATTCTTTGCTCTGGACGAGGAGAGACCCCATCTAGATGGCAGCTTGCTAGCTTTTAAGATCCGTTGCTACTCACCAAAGTAGGAGGTGGAACAATGTTTTGTAGAGTATGTTATGCCAATTGAGCTTGATGTATACTGTGACTATGGTCCCAAGCTCGCAGGTTCAACTACTAAGTCCCTCTGGGTAGCTAGCTGTGACCAAGCAGTGACCACAATCTTGCCCCTTGTCAGCTCTACTATACACCTGGGAATTCTGATAATTCACATAAACTTACAGGACCATTGTCTGCCAACCCTAGATATGTTCTTGGATACACACCCCATTTCATAGACATACCTAATC
>NW_006929639.1:0-580 GCF_000298275.1 Orycteropus afer afer
GGTGGCTTTGAAACACTGAACTTTGGTGAGCAGTCTGATGCCTTAACCAGTCCGCGGCCAGAGCGCCCACAAAGCGTCACTAGTTCCTCTTACTCCTGAGCCTTCAGAGCACAAACTCCCGACGTCCTCTCTCTTGCCCAGAGGCAGCAGGGTGACATCACGTCCGGCTGCAGCCCCGCGCGCTCTTACTGATTTTACTCAAAATAAAATCATGTCGCGCTGGGAACGCTCAGAGGGGAGCAACCCCACTGGGCCACAGGGCTTCTGGACTCCCCGGGTCCCAGACCCTGAAGGCCTGGGCTTTGAAATTCAGGAGTCTTCCTTTTTAGAATTAAAGTGTTGGGGGGCAGGGTGGGGACCATATCAAGCCTCAAAAGTGAGCTAGTTCTAATATGAGCCCACTCTTGGGACGAGAAACGAGATCTTACATAAAAATGCAAAGTTGACATAAGGGAAACGCTTATGTAATTTCAGGATGACGAACTTTTATTCCTTTTGCTGGCACGCCACTAACAGGCATCCCATATTTCATATGAAAACCGAATTAACAAGGCTCTTTGTGAGCCGAGCCGCAGAGGGC
>NW_006929639.1:2480-3045 GCF_000298275.1 Orycteropus afer afer
AGGACTGGAGTGTCCCTCTGCCAGGAGCTGTGTGACACGCTTCCAGGAAAGGAACCGGGTTTGTCAGCTGCTGCCACCCACAGAGTCGGAGCTGCAGAGACAAATGCAGCCACGTCTCTCGGACAAGCCGCCCGGTGCTGGGGCGAGGTGTGACGGGCTCCCGCCTTCCCGGCCCGAGGGACAGTCAAAGCGCCACCTCCTGCCGGTCTGGACAGGACGAGCTTTAAACTGTGTCTCTGCACTGTCCCCTAGTGGAGCGCATCTGCCCGTGTGAAAATCAGACCGCAGGCACAACGGGGTCTGCACCCGGTGCTCACCGTGTCCCAGTGATGCCAGGCTTGCAGTTAGAGGCCCATCCCTGCCCACGAGGCACACAGGGAGGAGGCAGAGGCCGTGCTACAGAGCGCCCGTCCGCGTACCGCCCGAGCCCTGTCCGCGCCGTCCCTGACGGCTCTGCGCTGTGCCTGTCGCTCTCCATATCCAGGCCTGGAGCACATTCTGTCGGGGGGCCTTCCAGTACCCCCCGAACCCAGCCCCCCTCCACCACGGCCTGCCACCCTCAGCC
>NW_006929639.1:5435-6161 GCF_000298275.1 Orycteropus afer afer
TTCCAGACCTGAAGGGCAGCTAGGGGCCATAGTCTCAGACTCTATCAGACCAGCAAACCTGGTCCTTTATTCTTTTTCTACTTCCATAGTGATACAGCCTCGGAAACCCTAGAAGAGGTTTAATCCATTGACATTCGGTGTAATTATTGACAAGTATGAATTGGTCCTTTTTTTTTTCCAAAATGATTTTGAGTTTTGTTCTACATTGTTCTCCCACTCTATCCAGGATCTCCTCCATAGATCCCCCTCCGACTGTTGACGGTGGTAGCCAGGCACCATCTAGTTCTTCTGGTCTCGTAGTCGTATAGGCTGCGGATCGCATGGTGTCCCAGTCACTAGAACTAATTATTTCCATGCATCTTTGGTTTCTTCATTCTTCTTTGCTCTGGACGAGGAGAGACCCATTGTTGCATGTAGATGGCTGCTTGCAAGCTTTTAATCCCAGTCACTACTCACCAAAGTAGGAGGTAGAACAATGTTTTGTGTAGTATGTTATGCCAATTGAGCTTGATGCCCCCTGCCACTATGGTCCTGAGCCCACAAGTTCAACTACTCGTTCCCTCTGGGTAGCTGACTGTGCCCAAGAAGGGACTAGAAACTTGTCCCTTGTCAGCTCTACTATACACCTGGGAATTGTTACAGAACAAACAAATACACTTGTAGAACCATTGTCTGCCAACCATATACATGGTCTTGGGTACACTCCCTGCTTCATAGACATACCTA
>NW_006929640.1:0-1280 GCF_000298275.1 Orycteropus afer afer
AGCTGTTGCATTGTGATAAACTGTGGTCAATGACATGAGACAAAGTATATGTGAACTGCTGTATGGAAAGTGAATTTGCTCTGTAAATCTTCACCCAAATAAAAAAAAAATAAAAGTAAAACAAAAAAAGAAAGAAGAGCTGGGAGTGGAGCATATATTTGGGAACCGAGGTCCCTATGCTGAGAAGCTCCTAGGCCTAGGGAGAAGGCCAAGACACATGGAGATATACAATGAAATGCCAGGCCCATAGATATTGAAAAGACACAAGTATCTTTCTTCAGTGCTGAAAGAAAGAGAAAGCCTTCCCCTAGAGCTGGCACCCTCAATTTGGACTTCTAGCTCCATAAAGTATGAGAAAATAAATACATGTTTGTCAAAGCCATCCACTTGTACTTCTGCTATAACAGCACTAGATAACTAAGACAACAACCATACCATCTGCATATAGTTTTCTTTCTTTCTTTTAATTTTTATTGTGATTTGGGTGAAAATTTACAGAGAAATTACTTTTTCCATACAGTAGTTCATACACGTTTTGTCTCATGACATTGACTGCAATTTCCCATAACAACTCTTTTCCCACTTCCTCCCCATAGTTACCTCTTCCTTGTGTCCTTTCCTCCACAGCGGCCTCCCTGTGCATACAATGCATTTCTGTTCTCCCATGATTGATCTATCCAAGGAGTGTATCTACCTGATGTAAATGTTCAGCCTACATGCTGGTCTTCTATTTGGCTGGAAGCCACAGGAGTCCAATTCCAGACCTGAAGGAAAGCCAGGGCTCAGAGCCTCAGGGGTTTTCCTAGACTCTTTTAGACCAGGAAGCCTGTTTTATTATTATTAGTAGTAGTTATAATTTTGAGTTTTGTTCCACATTGTTCTCCCACTCTATCCAGGATCTCCTATACAGATCCCTCTCTGAGTGGTTGACACTGGTAGCCAGGCAGCATCTAGCTCTTTTGGTCTCATAGTCATGTGGCTGAGGATTGCCTGGTGCACCAGTCCCTTGAATGAATTGTTTCCATGCATCTTTGGTTTTCTTCATTCTTCTTTGCTCTGAATGAGGAGAGACCCATCGTTGCACCTAGATGGCCACTTGCAAGCTTGTAAGATCTCAGTTGCTACTCACCAAAGTAGGATATGGAACAACCTTTTTTGTGTAGTACGTTATGCCAGTTGAGCTTGATGTTGCCTGTGACCATGGTCCTGAGCCCACAGGTCCAACTATTTGCTTCCTCCAGGTAGCTGGCTGTGGCCAAGAAGTCACTATAACCTTGCCC
>NW_006929640.1:1380-2686 GCF_000298275.1 Orycteropus afer afer
TAGTACGTTATGCCAGTTGAGCTTGATGTTGCCTGTGACCATGGTCCTGAGCCCACAGGTCCAACTATTTGCTTCCTCCAGGTAGCTGGCTGTGGCCAAGAAGTCACTATAACCTTGCCCATTGTCAGCTCTAATAGACATATACTTGGACATTCTTACAAAACATACACATACAATTGTGAAAACATCATCTGCCAACCCTATACATGGTCAGGGGCACACTTCCCCCTGCCTAGATATACCTGCTCATTCACCTGGTCGACCCATCTATCCACCCATAGAACAATGTTTGCCATCACTGACAACAGTTCTCTATGTGCAAAAGGGTTTATCTTTGTTGTTCATATCTCCCATGTACTTCTGTATGTCTTCCTCTTCCTCAATGCCAGTGTGTTGATCACTGACATTTGGTGCATTCCCTTTCCTTTCACCCAAATCAATACTTGTCTCTACCTATCTAGCAGTGTTCCCTCCCTTCCCTCCCACCCTTGGGAACCAACAAAGTTTCCTTCTACATATAAACCTTCCTTTGACTTTTCACAATAGTGGACTAATACAATATTTGTCCTTCTGTGATTAACTTATTTCATTCAGCATAATGTCCTCCAAGTTCATCCACATTATGTGGTGTTTTGCAGATTCTATGTTATTCATTGGGAGCTCTGGTAGCATAGTGGCTAAGGCACTTGACTGCTAACCAGAAGGCTGGTGGTTCAAACCCACCAGCCACTCAGAAGGAAGATGGAGCAATCTACTGTAGTGATACTGCCTCGGAAACCCAAGGGGGGGGGTCGCTATGAGTCGGGTCCAATTCAACGGCACACAACAACAACAAAAAAACGTTATTCTTTAGGGTTGCATAGTATTCCATTGTGTGTATGTTCCATAGTTCAGTTATCCATTCTTCTGTTGATGGGCACCTAGGTTGTTTCCATCATTTGGCTGTTGTAAATAGTGCTGCAATGAACATATTTATCTGCATATATCTGTTCTTGTCCTGCCTCTCACTTGTTTGGGATATATACCTAGGAACAGAATTGCTGGATCAAATGGTATCTCTAATTCCAACTTTTTAAGGAATTGCCATACTGCTTTCCACAGTGGTTGTATCATTTTACAGTCCCACCAACAGTGTATGAGAGTCCCAATCTATCCACATCCTCGCCAGCATTTGTTATTTTCTCTCTTGTTGAACTTTGCTACTAGTGCATTGTTGTTTTGATTTGCATCTTGACTGCTAACCAGAAGGATGGCAGTTCAAACCCACCAGTCACTCCTTGGAAGGAAGGTTGCGCAATCTACTTCC
>NW_006929640.1:4034-5473 GCF_000298275.1 Orycteropus afer afer
CTCTTTGCTGGTGTAGAGGAATCCAACTGATTTTTGGATGTTGATCTTGTATCCTGCCACATTGCTAAATCTCTCAATTAGTTCCAGTAGTTTTCTTGCTGAGTCTCTTGGGTTTTTTAGGTATAGGATTATATCATCAGCAAATAGGGATACTTTTGACTTCTTCCTTACCAATTTGGATGCCTTTAATTTCCCTTTCTTGCCTTTTTTGCCCTGGCTAGGACTTCGAATACAATGTTTAATAGAAGTGCTGATAGAAGGCATCCTTGTCTGGTTCCTGTTTCCAAAAGGAATGGTTTAAGTTTCTCTCCATTGAAAATAATGTTGGCTGTTGGTTTTGCATATATGCCCTTTATTATGTTGAGGAATATCCCATCCATTCCTATTTTGCTGAGAGTTTTTTCAGGAATGGTTATTAGACTTTATCAAATGCCTTTTCTTTACCAATTGCTATGATCATGTGATTTTTTTCCTTTGTTGTATTTATGTAATGGATGACATTGATTGTTTTTCTAATGTTGAGCCATCATTGCTTACCTGCTATGAACCTCACCTAGTTATAATGTATTATTTTTTTGATATATTGTTGGGATCTATTGGCTAGTATTTTTTTGAAGACTTTTGCATCTATATCATGAGGGATATTGATCTGTAGTTTTCCTTTTGAGTGATGTCTTTGCCTGGTTTTGGTATCAATGATATGCTTGCTTCATAAAATGAATTTGGGAGGATTTCAACCTTTTCTATGTTCTGGAGTAGTTTGAGTAGGATTGCTGTTGTTATGTGCCATCAAGTCAGACCCGACTCAGAGCGACCTCTCCTTGGGTCTCTGAGGCAGTATCACTATGGAAGTAGATTGCCCAACCTTCCTTCCGAGGAGTGGCTGGTGGGTTTGAACTACCAGCCTCATGGTTAGCAGTCAAGTGCCTTAGGCACTACGCTACCATTAGTGTCAATTTTTCTCTGAATATTTGGTAGAATTTTCCAGTGAAACTGTCTAGGCCAGGGCTTTTTTTGTTGTTGGTGACTTTTTTTTATGACCTGTTCAATTTTTTCTTTTGTTATGGGTCTGTTCAACTTTTCCACTTCAGTCTATGTTAGTTTAGGTTAGTAGTATGTTTCTAGAAGTCTGTCAATTTCTTCTAGATTTTCAAATTTGTTGGAGTACAGTTCTTCATATATCCTGATTGTTGTTGTTAGGTGCCATCGAGTTGTTTCTGACTCATAGCGACCCCATGCACAGCAGAACGAAACACTGCCCAATCCTGCACAAGTTCCATGATCCCTGCTATACTTGAGCCCATCATCTCAGCCACCGTGTCAATTCATCTCATTGAAGGCCTTCCCCTCTTTCGTCAACACTCCACCTTACCAAGCATGATATCTTTCTCCAGGGAATAGTCCCTTCTGACAACATGACCAAAGTAGGTGAGACGAAG
>NW_006929641.1:0-1134 GCF_000298275.1 Orycteropus afer afer
AACAAAGAATGCCAGAAAGATGTTTACTTGTGTTTTATTGACTATGCAAAAGCATTTGATTGTCTGGATCATAACAAATTATGGATAACATTGAGAAGAACAGGAATTCCAGAACACTCAATTGTATTCACGAGGAACCTGTACATAGACCAGGAGGCTGTCATTCGAACAGAACAAGGGGACACTGTATGGTTTAAAATCAAGAAGGGAGTGCATCAGGGTTGTGTCCTTTCACCATACTTATTAAATCTGTATGCTGAGCAAACAATCTGAGAAGCTGGACTATATGAAGAAGAATGTCGCATTAGGATTGGAGGAAGAATCACCAAAAACCTGCGATACCACTGATGACACAACTTTGCAGAAAGTGAGGATGACTTGAAACACTGATGAAGATTGAAGACTATAGTCTGCTGTATGGATTACACTTCAATAGAAAGAAAACAAAAATCCTCACAACTGGACCAATGAGCAGCATCACGATAAATGGAGAAAAGATTGAAGTTGTCAAAGACCTCATATCATTTGGTTCTACAGTGAACACCAATGGAAGCAGCAGTCAAGACATCAGACGTCGTATAGCACTGGGCAAGTTGACTGCTAAGGACCTCTTTCAAGTGCAGAAGGGCAAAGATGTCTCCTTGAGGACTAAGGTGTGCCTGACATAAGCCATTGTATTTTCAATTGCCTCATACACATGTGAGAGTTGGACAATGAATAAGGAAGACCTAAGAAGAGTTGTTATTTTTGAGTTGTCGGGGTGGCGAAGAATGCTGAAAATACCATGGACTGCTGAAAGAAATCTGTCCTGGAAGAAGAGTAGCTGAAATGCTCCTTGGAGGCAAGAATGGCCAGATTTCATGTCACCTACTTTGATCATGTTGTAAGAAGAGATCATTCCCTGGAGAAGGATGTCATGCTCGGTAAGGTGGAGGGTCCACTAAAGAGGGGAAGGCCCTCAACGAGATGGATTGACACGGTGGCTGCAACGATGAGCTCAGGTACAGCAGGGATCATGGAGCTGGCACAGCACCAGGCAGTGTTTCATTCCGCTGTACAAAGGGTCGCTGTGAGTCGGAGATGACTCGATGGCACCTAACAACAACAATAACAACAAAAACAACAACATCTTTA
>NW_006929641.1:2454-2984 GCF_000298275.1 Orycteropus afer afer
TTGAGGGGCTCTCACCCAGCCCCTAGAGCCTGGCACTTTGAACTTGGACTTAAAGCCTCCAAATTGTAAGAATAAACTCCTATTTGATAAGGCCACCGCATTGGTGGTATACTCCTGTCAGAGCGGCACCAGGGAACCAGAACAGCTGGTAACCCCAAGATTGGTGGTTCAAATTCACCCAGTGGTCCTGAAGGAAAAAGACTTGCTCCCATAAAGATTTTGGTCTAGAAAACCCTGTGGGCAATTCTGCTCTGTCACATGCGGTCCCTATGAGAACGGACTCAACGGAACCCAACTACAACAGGCCTCTGTATATACTCTGCCCTGTCTCCTCTCATCCCTTCTCTCTTGGCCCCTCTCGGAAAATTCTCCATCCTTCCAGATCCATGTCCTGTATCCTCTCCGCTGTGAAGGTGGCCTTTTCTCCAATATGGTGACTTCCACTTTCATGGGTGTAAAACTCATTTGGAGATCTTGAGAACACGCAGGTTCCTAGGTTGGGGTGTGAGGCCTAAGTCCTAATGGCCTCC
>NW_006929641.1:3469-5074 GCF_000298275.1 Orycteropus afer afer
TCGTGCCGACATTCCTTTCCGAACACGGGCCCAACAGGGGGAGGAGCCTAGGTTCTGCGTTTCTCACCAGGTCCCAGGTAATGCAGTCATGGAGCTCATTCTGTGGGTAGCCAGGTCCTGAGGGCCCCACCTCCTTCCTGGACAAAGTTAGGGGCTCCCTGCTCTACCGCCCATAGCCTGTCCCACTTTCCCCTCTTACAACATTCCTTGTTTGTTTGGGGTCCTTTTTTTTTTTCTATTTCTTTTCCATGACCGCTTAGCTCTTAAGGATAAAAATTCTGGCCCATACCTCCTTATATTGCCAGCAACTAGTATTCTTATGGAGCCTGGTGGCACAATGGTTAAGTGCTAGGCTGTTAACCATAGGATTGACAGTTCAAACTCACCAGCTGCTTTGCGGGAGAAAGCTGTGGCAGTCGGCTTCCATAAAGATGACAGCCTTGGAAACCCTGTGGGGCAGTTCCACCCTGTCCTCTAGGGTCACCATGAGTTGGAATCACTCTGTGGCAGTGGTTTTTTTTTTTTTTTTGAGTATTCATTTAGGAGCCCTGGTAGCACAGTAGGAGCTTTGGTTGGTGCAGTGGGTAAGGCAATTGACTGCTCACCAAAAGGTCGGGGATTTGACCCCACCAGCTACTCTGCAGAAGAAAGGTAAGGCAGTCTGCTTCCATGAAGATGGACAACCTTAGAAACCCGGTGGGAGTCTCCATGAGTCAGATTCCAAGAATCCACTCAATGGCAGCGAAGTGTTTTTTTTTTTGTTTTGGTTAGTAGCACAACGGTTAATCGCACACTTGCTAACTGAAAGGTTGGTGGTTCAAACCCATCCTGCAGCTCCACAGGAGAAAGACCTGGCCGTCTACTTCTGTAAAGATGGCAGCCTTGGAAACCCCATAGGACAGTTCTACCCTGTGACACAGGGTTGCCAGGAGTCGGAGTCGACTTGACTTGACGGCGCCCCAAAATAGCAGTAACTATTAATTTACTGGGTGTTTGAAATACCAAGTGCAATTGTGTTTCTCATCCCAGGTGAAGGCTTAGTAAACCTTAACTAATCTGTTAAGAAGCTTCCCTTTACATTTTGTTCTAGGGGGCAGGCCAGTAGCAACAGGTCGTTAGAGCAGGAAGTACACTTGCCTGCCGGTCAGGGTTTAATGGGCTCCTAATTACAGGGTTCCATTGGAGAGAGGCAATTGAAACCCTCACAAAACACTGCGAACCCTCAGGGCACTGAAGCCCTTGGAGAGGGGGCCTTTTGGCCTCTTAGTCACCGGGCTGCCTTTGGCTCCAGATGATTCCAAGCCTATTCTGAGCTTGGTGGGAAAATTCAGCCTGGGATCTGGTAGATGGAAAGGACTAAGGGGGCTCTTCCCAGTGACTGACAAAAAGGTCCAGACAGGGTTCCCACCCTGGGGGACCCTGCTCCTCACTTACTACCAACTAAGGACCAACCCTGCTGTTCAGGGGAGAGGCAGGGGCCCCACCCCCACCTGCCCAGGTGCCCTCTCAGCCTCTGCCCTTTGGTAGCAGCGCCCCTCCTTTCACACGCACAAAACAAACCCTGTTGCTGTGGAGTACACTCCGTAGCACCCCCTGTGTGACAGA
>NW_006929642.1:0-4974 GCF_000298275.1 Orycteropus afer afer
AAATTAAAAAATTAAAAAAAAAGAATTAAAATAGTCTCTGAGTGGCACAAATGGTTAAGCAGTCAACTATGAGCCCAAAGGTTGATGGTTCAATCCAACTTAAAGGCTCTGAACCCACCCAGAGTCTCCTCAGAAGATAGTCCTTGTAATCTACTTTCAAAAGGTCACAGCCTTGGAAACCCTATAGAGCACTTCTGTGCACACATGGAGTTGCCATGAATCAGCAGCAGATAACAACAACAAGAGTTAAAATATACTACTATTAAAGTGTTTCATAAGATAACCCAGGCTACCACCTGTCTAACACTTTGGCAGTTTGCATGCCATTATGATGCTGGAAACTGGTATTTCAAATATCAGCAGGATCATCCATGTGGACAGGTTTCAGAGGAGTTTCCAGACTAAGACAGATTAGGAAGAAAGACCTGGCATTCTATATCCAACAATTAGCCAATTAAACCCTATGGAACACAACAGACTATTATCTGATATAGTGCTGGAAGATGAGCCCTCTATGTTGGAAGGCACTACACAATATCCACAACAATGGACTAAAATATACCAAAGATCATAAAGATGGTGCAGAACCAAGTAATGTTTCATTCTGTTATACATAAGGTTGCTATGAGTCAAAAAAGACTCCATGACAACTGGCAACAACAACAAAACACCCCAGGAGCACCCATTCATTTACAAATAATTAATGTACTAATTAGACATTATTATAGTCAATTCCAGCGGCTCCTTAAATAAGTCCTACCAGGCAAAGTTAACAATGTTTCTGGTCTGGAAAATACTAAAGTCTGGAAACAAGGGATCTAGTGACAAAAACAGGAAATCATTGACAACTTATGTGTTTATAGCACTTGGTAATGAGGTGCAAATTATTATCCCATTCCTGCCAATAAGGAAGTGGAGGCTTAAAGATACTGAGTGACCTTCCAGGAGTAACTTGCTTTGAAACTGAGTGACTAGCCAGGGGTAACTTGGTTTTAAAGTGTCAAAGCAAGATCAGTAATCCAGGTATGCCCCGTGTGGTAACCTTTTGGGCAATGCCATAGAAGTCTGTACTACGTGCCCATGGAATTAAAGAGTTATTTTGTACCTATATAGTCACTGGAGCTCTGGTAGCATAGTGCCTAAGGCACTTGACTGCTAACCAGAAGACTGGCGGTTCAAACCCACCAGCCACTCCTCAGAAGGAAGGTTGGGCAATCTACTGCCGTAGTGATACTGCCTCAGAAACCCAAGGAGGGGTTGCTATGAGTCGGGTCCGACTTGACGGCACATAACAACAACAACAACAATGTATAGTCACTGATGTAGCAAGCACAGTGTCTAGTTTTCACTGATTCTGTTAGAGTCATCATCTCTCCACTCTGCTTAGAGTGGGAAGGCAATTGTCTTTGTGGACACCTCAGGTAACTGTGCACATGCTCTTGGTGCAGCATTTCCTGGTAGCTCAATCAGTTCCCTCTCATGGGAGTTCTTTGTGGCGCCCTTCATTGATTCTCGAGAGGGATGAGCCCCTCTGAGCAGATGGATTGCAATTAGCACATGGAGGATGCCTGGCTTATTTTCCCTCAACTCTCCCTTCCCACCAGAGGCCTATCTGTGGAAAATAGATCCTATAGCAATTAGTTTTAATTTGCTGAGTGATCTCTCACAGCTGACAATGGAAACTGCAATAGGGAATAGAACTGCTCATTGGCATCCCTTCTCAAATGGCACCCAGGGCACATGTCATACCTGCCATACTTTAGATACTCCTCTGCTCCCCACCCAACTTTTCTTGAGTTGAGGGGGCAGTATAAAGGAAGCAGCCCAGCCCTAGTCCTCCAGTTTCTCTTTTTGGTCAGGGTAAGCCCAGGTAGTGGAAAGAAGATACAAATGGATTCCAGAGAGAAAGAAACAGAACTGTTTTTTTCTCTTTGTATGAGCACAAATGATCCTATGAAGCACTGCAAAAACAAAACAATCAGTTGCTGTCAAGTCAATTCCAACTCATGGTGACCCCATGTGTTACAGAGTAGAACAAACTGCTCCATAGCATTTTCTTGGTGTAATTTTTTTAGAAGCAGATCACTAGGCCTTTCTTCCATGGCACTGCTGGATGGATTTGAACCACTAACCTAATAAACCAAAACCATTGCCATTGAGTCAATTATAACTCAGAGACATAGTAGAACTGCCCCACAGGGTTACCAAGGCTATAATCTTTACAGAAACAGATTGCCACCTCTTTCTACTGCAGAGCAGCTGATGGGTTTGACTCACCAACTTTTTAGTTAGCAGATGAGGACTTTAACTACTACTGTCCCACCAGGACTCCTTACTAATCTAATAGATGCAAACCCCTTGTGCCACCCATGCACTGTTTTAACTTGGTACCTGTTTCTCACCAAGATGGTGGACAAAACTACCTGGAAAGAATTCTGCCCTCAGGCATCCAGAAATGCTGCAGGAATTAAGCAAGCACCATTCCAGAGGCATTGCAGAATTTGGAAAAAAGAGAAGTCTCCAGACTCCACCAAACAAATAGGAAAGGGAAATTAAAAACCAAACCAAACCCACTGCCATCAAGTTGGTTCTGACTCATAGTGACCCCCATTGGGTTTCCAAGGCTGTAAATATTTACAGAAATAGATTCCCTCATCTTCCTTCCATAGAGTAGCTGGCAGGTTTGAACTGCTGACCTTCTGAGTAGCAGCCTAATGCCTTATCCAGTGTACCAGTAGAGCTATGTAGGAAAGGGATGGGTGATTTATGGAAGCTCAGGACAGGGCAGGGACAGGCTCTGTGGTCTCTGTAACCAAGGAGCAGGAGGTTTCAGGCTATGGGGAACAGAAAACAGAAGACAAGGCCTCCAGCCATAGAAGGAGTATAGTTGCAAATGAGACCCCGTGTTGAAAAGGCCCCTTCAAAGGGACACTAGAAAAAGAATGTTCCAACAGTAAAGGGTGACATCAAGGAAGCTGATCTGGGTTTTGCATTTATATTAACTACATGATCTCAGAAGGCCATGCCAAGCATACCTGTAAAAGGTGTGTTGAGCTGGAGTTGGTCCCTGCAGAAGCCCCTCTAGAGGGCCACACCTTTCACAAGACCCCATGGACTCTGTGGCCAAATGGCTTCACGGACCATGAATGCAAAACACAAAATCCCTGAGGAGAATCAGCAGAAACAACCAAGACTGAACCACCAAGCATCTTCACTAATATAGTCGACCTTGGACAAAAGTGACCAAAGACACTTTAAAAGGAACTGAAAACATGAAAAAGGAGTAAGAGATGACCATGATGTATATTGCACTCCATATAGATAGTATGTGAATAATGTTGTGACGCAGATTAAATGGGCATTGTTGTTGTTAACAGCTACTACACATTAACAGCTCTAACTGTTATGGATATATCTGACTCATGGTGACCCCATGTATAACCCAACAAAATGCTGCCAGGCCTTGTGCCACTTTTACGGTTGCTGTTGTGCTCAAGTCCATTGTTGTGGCCACAGTGTATTTTGTGTACCTTCCAACCTAGAGGGCTCACCTTCTAGCATCATCTCAGATAATCCATCATGGTACATACATTTTTAACCAGCTAATTTTCAGAAGTTTGCCAGGCTTTTCTTCCTAGTCTATTGTAGTTTACCATGGATGACCCTGCAGGTATTTGAAGTACTGGTGGCACAGCTTCCAATATTATGTTGTTGTTGTTATGTGCCGTCAAGTCAGCCCCGACTCATAGCGACCCCTCCTTGGGTTTCCAAGGCAGTATCACTACAGAAGTAGGATTGCCCATCCAATATTATAGCAACAGGCAAATCATCACAGTACAACAAACTGAAAGACAGGTGGTATAAATAGATATTATTATCCCCATTTTTCAGGTGAGGAGCCTGAAGTCCAGAGAGTTCTGAGATTTATCAAGGGCCCTACATTTTTTACCTCCTGTACTAGCTTCCTAGGAGCTCGGTTGACTTAGTAGTAAACACCTTTGGCTGTTCACCACAAAAGTTCTTTGCAATCTGATTCCGTAAAGATTTATAGCCTTGGAAACTTGGTGGGGGAGTTCTACTCTATCTTACAGGGTCGCTATGGGTGGGAATCAACTTGAAGGCAATAGATTAGGTATTAGCTTCCTACAGCTGCCATAACAAAGTGTGACAGAGAGTTTCTTTAAATAATAGAATTTTATTCTCTCACAATTCTGGAGGCTAAGAGTTCAAATTTAGGGTGTTGTCAGGGCCAAATTCTTTCTGAAGGCTCCAGGGGGAAGGTCTTTTCTTTTTTCTTTTGGCTTCTAGCAGCCCCAGGTATTTCTTGACTAGGGGCAGCATAACTCCAGTCTCTGCCTACTCTTCACATGGCCACCTTCCCTCTCTGTCTGTCCCTGTGTCTCTTTTTTTTTATAAATTCACCACTCACATTGGATTAGGACTCTGCCTACTCCAGTATGACCTCATGTTAACCTAACTGATAACATCTTCAACCAACGTCATGGTCACAGGTACAGGGGTTATGACTTCAACATTTCTTTTTTGGGGGGATACAATTCAATGTATAACAAGCACTCAGTTGAAGCTGAACCAGCTATATCAAGAGATCTGACTACTCACACCCAACTCCCCTTACCAGCTGAGAACAAGTCTTTTTAAAGGCAAGTGAATTAAGGCTTTCATTCCTAAGGACATTTTTCTAAGAAATCAGTTCCATCAGATATGCCTTTGGGGATCATATGATACTCAGTACATGCTTGTTTTAAAGGGTTGGTTGACATTATTATAAAGCCACGGATATTCATTTTTAAAAAATCATCAAAGCTACTCTCAGTGAAAAATAAAATGTGTCCATCCCAGTCTGCCACTGTACATGACTTACAAATGAGGCTCCAGATGACCATATCATTTTGTTTGTTCAAATACAGTGATCTGCCATACTTGGGGAGAAAGTGCTCTTTAAAAAAAAAAAAA
>NW_006929643.1:0-3588 GCF_000298275.1 Orycteropus afer afer
GAACAATGTGGAACAAAACTCAAAATCATTTGGAGCAAAAAAAGTGGGGTACCAGGTTTGCTGGTCCGATAGAGCCTGGTGGAACTACTGAGACTATGGCCCCTAGCTACCCTTTGGTTCTGGAATTGAACCCACACCTGTGGTTTCCAGCCAAACAAAAACAGACATATGAGTTGAACATTTTCCTCAAGTAGATACACTCCTTGGATGGAACAATCATGGAAGAAAGAAGGGCTGCTTATGCATAGGGAGATAGCTCAGGTGGCAGGAGTCCATGGAGGCATGGACACTGGGAAGAGGTAAATGTGGGGAGGAGGTGGGAGGGGAGCGGTTGCATTGTGGTAAACTGTTGTCAATGTCATGAGACAAAATGTATGTAAATTGCTGTATGGAAAGTGAATTTGCTCTGTAAATCTTCACCCAAATCACAATTAAAAAAAAAAAAAGTAACTATGGAAACATAGAGTGAGGTTTTACAAATTCTCAGTAAAATGATCTTACCCTCACTAAGGCTGATGTAGATTCTGCCACTAATGTGTACTTGGTCCATCAACAGCAGAGTCCAATATGAAATCCCTATTTTGTGTCATAGGAGCTCTGGTAGCATAGTACCTAAGGCACTTGACTGCTAACCAGAGGGCTGGAGGTTCAAGCCCACCGGCCACTCCTCAGAAGGAAGGTTGTGTAATCCTACTTCTGTAGTGATACTGCCTCAGAAACCCAAGGAGGGGTTGCTATGAGTCGGGGCCAACTCAATGGCAAACAACAACAACAACTACATTATATATCATAATTGTCAGAAAATCATTCATCCATCTGGTGGCAAATTTGTAACATTTAATCCCTTTCAACATGGAGAAGGCAGCAAATTTTCCTCAATTGAATAGACAGTTTGGATAATGATTTGTCAACCTATCAGCATTCTGACACTACCATTATTTGTAGATATTTGATTCCTTATTAACCATTATGGAATTTCATGCAGTATATCTTATGATGGGAGCTCTGGAAGCATAGTGCCTAAAGCACTTGAATGCTAACCAGAGGCTGGTGGTTCAAATCTACCAGCCACTCCTCAGATGGAAGATTCAGCAATCTACTTCCATAGTGATACTGCCTCAGAAACCCAAAAAGGGGTCGCTATGTGTTGGGTCTGACTCAATGGAACATAACAACAGCAACAACAATATCTTATGGCTAAGAAACTAATTTACAGAAAACACATGAGGCAAGGGGACTTTCAGTAAGATGGCAGAATAGACAGACAGGCTACACAGACCCTCTTCAACAAATAAAAGAGACACCAATTGACAAAGATACAGAAGATAATCCTGGAGCCCTGAGCTTTGAAAGGAAAGATACAGAAGTGGATTAAATACCAACTAGTAGAAGAACCTGAATGCAAATATGAATAAGGAGACAAATAGAGCTGCAGATTGCTGGCTATCCTGACAGCACTGCCTGTTTGAATATATAAAAGTGGTGTTAGGACCTGGGCAATAACCTAAAGAACAGCCCTGCTTGCATAGGGCTGCATGGAAAATTACACTGGTGGCTGATGACTAGAAAGGAAAATACTAAATAAGGAAACAAACAGATTTGGACTTTCACCTGTCCTGGAGGGCACAGCCATTTTGAATACTTACAAGCAGTGAGGCTGTTTTGGATATTTAAAGTGGCAGTGTTTCTATCCCTGTGACCTAGGAATAGGCCCCGCTTGCTGAGAACAGCATGGACAAACACATTGGAGGCTGACAATGAGAAAGGTGCAATATTCCCTTTGTTACTTTTATACCCCACACCTTCTTGGTGAATGGTGGTGTGGTTATCCCCCACCTCCACCCACCTTCTGGACCAGCAGGAATTCCATCCAAGTCTGTGTGCTGTGATGGAGCATGGGTGCCTTGCCACACACCCCCATATTTGTTTCTTTGTTTGGTTCTAAATTATTCTCTTTTTTTCCCCTTCCTTTTTATTTGTATTCATTCTTTTTCCCTTCCAGTGTTCTACTTTTCTTTTTTTTTTCCTCTTCCTTTTGCCAGATTCACATTTTTTTTTGGGGGGGGCAGTTATTTCCAACTCTTGTTTTTTTCTCTTTGCAGTTTTTTTCATTATTTTTCTTCTACTCTTGGTCTTTTATCTTATTGCCCCCTCCCAGATACAGTGGAATTTCCCCCTCATTTTCTATTTTTATTTATTTTGTCTTTAAAAAAATATTTCTTCCCATTTATTGTTTGTATTTATTTTTGTGATGGTTACTGTATGTTTATGTGCTTTTTTTTTCTTTTATTTTTTTTTTGCCTTCTTGTTTTTACACTTTTTAGTGTTGTTATTATTATTGTTGTTGTTTTTGTATAACTTGAGTGGGAGATAGCAACTGTGCCCCTACAACCTAGTCTTCTGGAGCCCTACCTTTTGAGTGAGGTCCACCAATTCCTTCTGCACCAACTGGCCAATGATAGAAAACAGCCAGTAAGAGTGCAACTCACTCTTAACTACTCTTCACTAACAGGTAAAGGAGATCTATGCAATCACTCTCATTCTTTAACACACTCTAACATCACCAAGAAAAAGGTGATGAGTGCCTAAGTGCTGTCAACGAGCAACTAGAGGAGCACAGTACACCGCTTACTCAGTTATAGAAAATAAAACAAAGAAAAAATATCTTGGACAAATGATACCAATATACAATCACCAATTAAATACAAATACAATGTCATACTGTCTTGGAAACAATAGACCATCACAGCATGCACAAAGAACCAAGATAAAGTACTAGAAACAAGAGACCAGAAAACATCCCTGAGGAATAAGCATGATTGGAAATCCCTGACAAGGAATTCTGAAAATTATATTTAGGTACATTCAATGGATGGAGAGACAAAACAAGGAGAACACAACCAAAATTAAGGAAAACACAGACAAAACACTGGAATAACTTGAGAAGACAATACAAGAACAAAATGAGAAAACAGAAACAAAAATGAAAAATGATACATTATCTAAGACTAGAAATCCAGAAGATTAATACTAAAATTTCAGAAATAGATAACACATTCAACAAGCAAAGGAGTAGCATCAAATCAATGGAAGAAAAAATACTGAGATTAAAGAAAAATCCCTCAATACTACTTTGGTAAGGGATCAATCAGAAAAAAAGATTTTTTTAAAAAATGAAGAAAGCCTAGGGTTCATTTGGAATACCATCAAGGGAAATAATTAATGTGTAATCAGAATTCCAGAATGGGAAGAGACAAATAAAACCACAAACAAAATTGTCTGTTTGTTGGAAGAGAATTTCCCTGATATAATAAAAGATGAGAATATATCCATTCAAGAAGTCCAATGAACCTCAAACAGGATAGACCCCAAAAGAAAATCACCAAGCCATATCATAATCAAACTCACCAAAACCAAAGACCAAAAAAGAATCTTGAAAGCAGCATGGGAAAACCAAAAGTTACCTACAAAAGGCAACCAACAAAAGTAAGCTCAGATTTCTCAGTAGAAACTATGCAGGTGAGAAGGCAATGAGATAGTATATATAAAACCTTGAAGGAAAAAAAAAAGTCCAACCAAGAATTATGC
>NW_006929643.1:4540-4991 GCF_000298275.1 Orycteropus afer afer
AAAGTTATCCACCTGGGGTATTTCTGTTGGGCACAACACAAAACAATGTTCAGGGAGGTTCCTACTCTCAGGTGCTTAGAGTTCTGATGCTATGATTGGCTACTTTGGCCACTCTGCCAGGCTCAAAAGGAAGCCTCCTAGAAGCAGAAGAAGTCTATCTCTGATTGCTGGTTGAGGAAGATGTGCTGCTGAAAGAGACACATGCTGCTGGGAAAGAGACGCAAGAGACACACATTGCTGAGTGAGACACTGAGGGCTATGCACTATTATTTATTTATTTATTTATTTATTTATTTATTGTGATTTGGGTGAAGATTTACAGAGCAAATTCACTTTCCATACAGCAGTTTACATATACATTGTCTCATGATATTGACCACAATTTACAATGCAACAACTCCCCTCCCACTTCCTCCCCATAGTTACCTCTTCCCAGTGTCCATCCCTCCAT
>NW_006929644.1:0-1339 GCF_000298275.1 Orycteropus afer afer
TTTATGCATTCCATTTCATTTTTGACAACTTCCAATTTTCCTGGATTCATACTTTGTTCATTCTATGTTCTGATTATTAATGGACATTTGAAGCTGTTTCTTTCCATTTTGACTCATGGTAAAACAGTAAATGGAGGTCTCAAAAGCTTTACTCCATCAATGTCTTAAGGTCAACTTCACTTTGAGGAAGCACTTCTTCCCCAGTTGTATTTTGAGTGCCTTCCAACCTGAGATGCTCATCTTCTGGTACTAAATTAGACAATGTTTCAGAACTATTCATGAAGTTTTGCATTAATATAGCAGACAATGTTTCATTGCTATTCATGGAGTTTTTACTGGCCAATACTTTAAGAAGTAGATGGCTCCTTCTGTCTTTTGAGACTGTCTTAGTCTGAAAGCTCTGCTGAAACCTGTCTACCATGGTAGAACCTGCTGGTATTTGAAATACCATGGTATAATCTCAAGCCTCACAGCAACATACAAGCTACCACAGTACAATAGACTGACAGACAAGTCATATGAGCATGGGTGCTTAAATTTACAGAAAATACAAAACTTTGAATCTAAGGTCTATCTCATTTTATCTGTGCCATCTTGGGGGGAAAATGATGTTAATCCTTTGATAACTGTAGGATAGTGCCTTCTCATAAGCATAAAATTCTATAGTGGCTAACTTTCTAAGCTGACACCATTACCATTAATACCAATTGTACAGTTATTGGTGGGACAATAGAATGGGTTGGGACTTTTAAGGGGAATGAATAACTGAAAGAGTGTGTCAAGATTCAGAGAAGGGTCAGTGTTAGGGCATAGAATGAGAGTGGTGTGGTCAAAATAAAGTAAATGGTTGTCAGTTCTGGGGGAGGTTAACAAAACAATAATCAGTAGGATCTTTCTTCCTAGGAAACAGACATTTCTTAGGGTTTTGAGGTAAGGTATGAACTCTATTTGAAGGAGGAGAAAGGCTTCTGAAGAGCAAAGATGGGTCTTTAAATCAAAGTTTGATTTCAGTGAACACTCTTGTCCTAAGACAGCACTCAAAAACTGGCAACATAACTGCTTGATACTCCAAGGGAAGAAAAGACCAATTGTAAGTGACACAGACACATACATGTCCAAACATACACATAGATATACATACACATGTCCATTTTCCCCAGACATTAATTGATCAACTTTTGCAGAGTCTCTTTCTGACATCATATTTTGGAGAAGGTGTTGTAGGTTTGGAAGTATTTAGAAGTCCAGACTCAATTGGCACAACAAAATACATAAAAGCCTTGTTCCTCATCCTACATTGGTGAGTAGTGACTGGGGTCTTAAAAGTTTTCAAGCTGCC
>NW_006929644.1:1884-4949 GCF_000298275.1 Orycteropus afer afer
GACCAATTTTTAAAATCTACCCAAACATTTGATTCACCTGAGTGATAGTGAAAAAAATAGTCATAACCTTAATCATGTCATTTTGAGGCTAAACATTCTCTAGTACTTAACAACTATTCAGTTATGCTCCCTCTATTATTGCTTAGTACTATTGACATAATATTTCTCTTATTATCTCCAATTTCAGAGGTCCCATATGATCCCTGGTTCAAACTTTCCTAACTGGTAATTAATTTCTACCTTCCACAAACTGTGTTAGCTCTATAAAACCAGCGTCTTCATCTGAGAATGTTCCCCTGTTTATCTCAAAGAAGTGTTCCCAGCATCAAAGAATTCATAAATGAACACATATAAAAATGTAAAATTGTTATATTTGACCTTCTCCATGCCTCTTCCACAACCCTCCCGACCTCAAGTGCAATACTGAACATTTTACTTTTAGAAGTTTGACAACCTGTACTTTGTTTCAAGGTGAAAAAACAGATGCAATGTTTATTTTTCCCCAGTGATTTTCTGAGTAATTGTCACTATCTACCTAAATCATATTTACCATTTAGGATGAGCAGTATATCAGTCACATATTTTACAAAAGTATTTTTTTTTTCCTTTAGATTGACCTATCTAGCAATCCTCTCATATGGGTGAGGCTTTATGCTTTAGCCACTGACATATCAGAAAGTGGAAATGAGTTAAGATATGATTTTGATTTGCTTAAGAGAGAAAGCAAAATGAGAATGAGGTCATGGTAGAACAGTTGAATCTTAGTGTGACCTGTTACCTACTGGTCATTTGATTACAAGAACTTGTGTAACATCTGTTACAGTGCATAAATGTTACCTGTGGCTATGAGTATGAGGTTAAGAAAGTGACCACTTAGTCAGCATTAAATAAGAAATCAATGCTTTTTGATAATACCTGGGGTTTCAGTAAACCATGATGGCATCTCAACAAAGTTTGGTTTATTTCTTCCTCTGAATTCCATACACCTATCTCTTGCCTTATTGTCTGTCAGATGTTTTCCCTGCTATTCCTCTTCCATCTTCTTCCCTGTCAAATTAGCTCAGCTAGACTAATTTCCTCAAACGCTTCCTGAAGATTCTGAAAAGTCATCTTTGTTCTCTCCTTCCTCTCTAGTGTTTGGCTGGGAACTTTCTGGACAACATTTCTTCCCAATTATATTCAGATTAGATTTTGCAGCTTTCAAATAAACCATTCCTCTATCTGACAATCTGCATTTTGTTTCCTGATTTGTAGTGCATTCATCCATGAAACTCCGGTCCCTCCTGTCTATCATTGCTGAAGTCTTCTCACCCTAGTTCATCTCTGAGCTCCTAGAACCTTTGTCATCTGACCTCAAAGATAGCTCTTGCTCTTAAATGGATGGGGATATTCTGCTGCTGTTTATGTGTTTGTATTGTTTTACTCGATTACAGTTGAGAGTTATCTATCTAAGAATACTGATCATGTCACAAAAACATGTATTCCTAAAATCCAATGACATCAGCAGGGAGGAGCATTAAAGACAATTGAATGATTTCTCAGTAGTATAAAACTGCTGCCATTTGTTGTAAGCATAAAAACCTAAAGTTGGAACAAATCAGAGCTGAGTAACTTGTCACACTGACTTGTTCTGTTTGTCCTGCTTGCACTGTTCTTGAGGGAATTTCCAGAATTCTGAAAAACAGAGCTTGAAAGTCTTTGAAGAGTACTTTTATTCCATAAATGATGATGCAGAGGCCACAAGAAGAGTTCAGGTTATCTGCACAAAGTCACAGAGTTGTCAAATCTGTCAACAAGGGTTAACATTAGTTCAATTGAATGTGCTAGTTGAGTGATCTGGTAGCATTGTGCCTAAGGCACTTGACTGCTAACCAGAAGGCTGGTGTTCAAACCCACCAGCCACTCCATGGAAGGAAGGTTTGGCAATCTACTTCCTTAATGATACCGCCTCGGAAATCCAAGGAGGGGTTGCTCTGAGTCAGGTCCAACTTGTCGGCACACAACAACAACAACAACAACAGTTGATTGCCAGATGTAAAGTAGTAACTACCTAACTTGTTACCTAAAGAATAAACAAAAGGAAATATCTATTTCTGTCATGAGAAAATGTGCAAAGCGATATGTAAGAGGCTTGTAGTGATATGCGTTTGTATCTGCTAAAATTTTTAAGATATTTTGCTATAAGACAACTCATACTTAAAATTGCTGCTCCCAAATTATCTGAAGAAGTTAAGAAACTGTATGAGCTGAGGCCAGCTCAGGGTCTTCTTGCTTGCTGCCATCCTGAATTCTCTCTAATTAGCATCATTCTTCCAAAAAATAAGTTCACCAGAAAGAGGAAAAACGGTCTTGCAAACAGAATTACACAATTTCTCAGAGGGCCTTCTTGAAGCAGTCTTCCAACCATCAAATGAGCAGAACTTTAGTGGGAATTTTTTCTCCCTGTTTTCAATAATCCCAAAGTAATTAAATATATACATATATATCCTCACTGTGTTCATTAGCTTCAATTCAATCCTTAGGTAAACTGAATCATTTCAGCAAGATTTTTAATTTCACATGGAATGAGACTTTACTTTTCCCTTTGCTCATTTATCCATTTACCAAGTGCCACCTTAGATTTAGAAGGTTTGCCTTGTTTATATTCCTTCTTTTTCTTTTCTTTTCTTTTTTTTTATGCTATTTTTATTGTAATTTGGGTGAAAGTTTACAGATCAAATTCACTTTCCATACAGCAGCTCACATACATTTTGTCTCATGACATTGACCTCAATTTCTCAAAATGAAACAGTTCTCCTCCCACTTCCTCCCCATAGTTACCTCTTTTCTGTGTACTTCCCTCCTATGCAATCCTGCCCCCTGAGCCATCTCTTTGTGCATACACTGGCCTTCTATTCTCCCATCTTGATCTCTCTAAGTAGTGTAACTACCTAATGCAAATATTCAGCTCATATGCTTATCTTTTCTTTGCTTGAAGCCACAGGAGTGGATTCAATTCCAGACCTGAAGGGCAGCTAGGGGTCATATTCTCAGTGGTTCCATCAGGCTGTATCAGATCAGCAAAT
>NW_006929645.1:0-540 GCF_000298275.1 Orycteropus afer afer
TTAAAGTGCTTGGATACTGATCAAAAGGTTAGCAGTTTGAACCCACCATCTCCTCCATGGGAGAAACATGTGGTAGTCTGCTTCCATAAAGATCACAAACTTTGAAACCCTAGGAGGCATTTTTGCTCTGTCTTGTAGGGTCTTTATGAGTCGGAACTAACTTGTTGGCAGTGGGTTTTGGGTAGAAGCATACAGGTGACTGAGTCATCTTTGTATTCTCTGTATGGAGTGCCATGCACAGGTAGAGTGACCTACTGCCTGAGTTTACCCAGAAGTGAGAAATTTCTCAACACATAGGACTTCTAGTGCTAAAACTTGGGATAAAACGAAAAAACCCATTTCCATTGAGTCAATTCTGACTCATAGCGACCCTATAGGGCAGAGTAAAACTGCCCCTTAGAATTTCCAAGGCAGTAAATCCTTTTTATTTTAAATTGTGATCTGGGTGAAAGTTTACAGAGCAAGTTCACTTTCCATACAGCATCTCACATATGCTTTGTCTCATGACGTTGACTATAATTTCCCACAATGCAACAACTC
>NW_006929645.1:2825-4417 GCF_000298275.1 Orycteropus afer afer
TTGGGTTTTCTAGGTATAGGATCATATCATCAGCAAATAGGGATAGTTTGACTTCTTCCTTACCAATTTGGATGCCTTTGATTTCCCTTTCTTGCCTTATGGCACTAGCTAGGACTTCCAGCACAATTTTGAATAGAAGTGGTGATAGAGGGCAACCTTGTCTGGTCCCTGTTCTCAAGAGGAATGGTTTCAGTCTCTCTCCATTGAGAATAATGTTGGCTGTTGGTTTTGCATATAAGCCCTTTATTATGTTAAGGAATGTCCCTTCTATTCCTATTTTGCTGAGAATTTTTGTCATGAATGGGTGTTGGATTTTATCAAATGCCTTTTCTGCATCGATTGATATGATCATGTGGTTCTTTTCCCTTGTTTTATTTATGTGGTGGATGATGATTGTTTTTCTAATGTTGAACCTCCTGGCATACCTGATATGAACCCCACTTGGTCATAATGAATTATTTTCTTGATATGCTGTTGGAGTCTATTGGCTATGATTTTGTTGAAGATCTTTTGCATCTATATTCATGAGGGATATTGTTCTGTAGTTTTCCTTTTTAGTGATGTCTGCCTGGTTTTGGTATGAAGGTTATGATTGCTTCATAAAATGAATTTGCAAGGATTCCATCCTTTTGTGTGTTTTGGAATAGTTCGTGTAGGATTGGTGTCAGTTCTTCTCTGAATGTTTGGTAGAATTCTCCAGTGAAACTATCTGGTCCAGAACATTTTTTTGTTCGTAATTTTTTAATGACCTGTTTAATTTCTTTTGTTATGGATCTGTTCAAGTTTTCTGCCTCAGTCAGTGTTAGTTTAGGTAAGTATTGTGTTTCTAGAAATCTATCCATTTCTTCTAGATTTTCAAATTTGTTGGAGTATAGTTTTTTGTAGTATCTTGATAGTATTCTTTTTATTTCTGTTGGTTCTATTGTGGTGTCACCCATTTCGTTTCTTATTCATGTTATTTCTATTCTCTCCCTCTTTTCCTTTGTTAATTTGCCAGTGGTTTGTAAAATTTATTAATCTTTTTTAAAAACCAATTTCTGGTCTTGTTGATTTTTTTTTTTTTTTTTTTTTTTTCTGTTTCATTGATTTCTTCTCAAATCTTTATTATTTCCTTTCTTTTGGTGACTGTAGATTTTTCTTGCTGTTCTTTTTCTAATTGTTGGAGATATTGGTTTAAAATATCGATTGTGGCTCTTTCTTCTTTTTTGATGTGTGCATTTATTGATATAGATTGGCCTCTGATCACTGCTTTTGCTGTGTCCCAAAGATTTTGGTATGTTGTATTTTCATTCTCATTTGATTCAAGGAATTTTTTCATTTCATTTTTTATTTCTTCTCTTACCCAGTTGTTCTTAAGGAGGGTGTTGTTCAGTTTTCATGTGTTTGCTCTTTTTCCATGGATATTCCTATTGTTGATTTTTAATTTGATAGCATTGTGATCTGAGAAGATGCTTTGTAGTGTTTCAGTGTTTTTAAATTTATTAAGGCTTGCTTTATGGCTTAACATATGGTCTATCCTGGAGAATGTTCCATGTGCACTGGAAAAAAAAGTATATTGTGCTGTTTTTGGGTGAAGTGGTCTGTAGATGTCT
>NW_006929646.1:0-996 GCF_000298275.1 Orycteropus afer afer
CATTTATGGTTGGCCAATTGGTGCAGAAGCAAGTGGCTGCCCTCACTCAGTAGGTGGGGCTATAAGAGGTGCAGATATGGTTGAATCACATGGGCTTGGTTGCTGTTTCCCATTCAGTTAGAAAAAAAAAAAAAAAAATAGGATACAAGAGGATAAAAAACCAAACACTGCATAAACACACAAGAGCAAGTGCCAAAAAAAAAAAAAAAAGACATTTGTGTTTCACAGGAATCTCTAGAGAAGAAAAACCAGTTAAGCTTGTGTATATATATATATATAGACACACAAACACACACACACACACACACACACACACATATATACACACACACAGAGAAATTTATCTTAGGAAAATGACTCACACAGTTGTAGAAGATGGAAAGTCCCAAGTTCCTGGATCAAATGTCAAACTGGAGGCTTTTCCAGACTCACACAGCTGCAGGGGCTGACAAACTCAAGATTGGTAAACAGTATATCTGCTATTGATACTGGTGGATGATGAATCTAAGAACTCCTGGCAGAATGGTGGATTGTTTGCTCATGGACCATTTTAGGAAGCACAACAGGATCCAGAACCATAGAAGATTCTCTTTTTCCCCAGGATGTTCATATATATATATATATATATATTAGCAGCAGGCCACACCCCTAGGGAAACTTCCGAAACTTCCTTTCAATGGATTGGCTGCTCAAAGCATGTTCAACCAATCTCATCAGGGGGATAACCATATCACAACTTCTTAAACCACTCAGACTCATGGTCCAGCCAAGTTGACATGTAACCCCAACTATTACAAAAATAAATGAGAAGAAATAGTTAAAGAAAATATTTTAAAAAAGATAATAGAACCAAAAATATAAAAATAGAAGAAAAGAAAACCCAGAATACCTGGGGAGGGGAGAACAAGAGAAAAGAGCTACAGTGAAAGAAAAATAGAGAAAAAAATGTAAAAAGAAAAGCACAGAATGGGAAGGACCAAAGGAAAGAAAAAAGAT
>NW_006929646.1:2231-4906 GCF_000298275.1 Orycteropus afer afer
TTGTATCAGTGTTTGGCATATGCATAGTCCTTATTGAAAGAGTGGACAAATAAAACTAAGTTTATTCAATTCCAAGACCATTATAATAATAAAAAATATGATAAAGCTCTTTGTAAAATAAGAAGTGATGTACAAAAGCGAACTTATATACTACTTTTGTAAAATATCTATCTATCTATCTATCTATCTATCTATCTATCTATCTATATAGTATCTAAGTATATATAGTAATGGAGTATAGTAAATATCCACCACACGTCTATCAGTTGGTTGTGGTGGTGGCTTGTGTGTTGCTTTGAGGCTGGAGGCTATGTCACCAGTATTTCAAATACCAGCAGGGTCACTCACTGTGGACAGGTTTAAACAGAGCTTCCAGGTTAAGACTGACTTGGAAGAAGCAAGGGGCCATCTACTTCTCAAGGAATTGGCCAATGAAAACCTTATGAATAGCAGCGAAACACTGCCTGATATATTATTGGAAATTTTTATAAATAGTCCAAAAACATTGTCTGTTGGAAGGTCAGCTAAAAAGAGGGATTCCCTCAGTGAGATGGATTGACACAGTGGCTGCAACAGTGGGCTCATGTAAAGCAAGGATTGTGAGGCTGGTGCAGGGCTGGGCAGTGTTTCATTCTATTGTACATAGGATTGCTATGAGTAAGACCTGACTTGACAGCACCTAACAACAACAAAAATAGTATCTATGTATATACAAATATTCATAGCTTAACATTCTTTGAGCAAAGTCTGACCACATATACATAAGGTATTTTTGTTAGTTTTTTTTGTTGTTGTTGTTGTTGTTTTAAAGAGAAAGCAGCTCTTTTCTCACATAATGATTTTAAAGACCCAAATCCCCAGAGTGAGCAAGTAGCAGGGTCCAGGATTCCTGCATCCCAATCCCCAAAGTACCTTCTGTTCCACTTCTTCCTGCCTTCTTTTATCAGCCCAGAAGTTGTGCTTCCTTTCACTCCTCATGCAGGGCAGCAACAGCTTTAGCTCCTCCACTCCAGTCTGGGAGCTCTGAACACACCAGCCATGCTTGTGGTTCTCATAGGCTCCCAGCTCTGGGCAAGCCTGGACATAATCAGGAAGTGGTCCCAACACCAGTACACCTGGTCCCTGTGACCACTTCTCCAGGCCTTGTGTGCTCCCCCTCCTCTCCTGCATGTCAAAATTCACGAAGTCCCTCTCTGGCTGCTAATACAACCCCTTCTAGGCCTAGCAACACAACAGGTAATCCTAGTTTTGTCCAGTGGGATACAGTAGATAGAGCTCTCAGGCTTTTTCAAGTGAGATCCCATAAGGTTTTAATATAGCAGGCTTTTTGCATATTTAACTATGGAATGTATGGAAACTGCCTGTATAACTATGGATTGTACAGAGACTGCCTGTATACAACATGGCGTTTGCACAGTATCCATATTGCATAAAATCCTATTTCACAAAAAGTATGGTGGATGTTAAGTGACACACACACACACACACACACATATATATAGATGATCCCTAGCATTCATTAGAAGAATTGACAGTGTTCTTTGAAGAATTTTCTCAAGGTTCTTCTCTATGCCATAAGGCAATGTAATTTCTAAAGAAAAACCTGATGGTTAGGAAGTGTGCTGGGATTAGAAAAGAGTTTTACACCAATGAGTACTAGTTCTAACCCAGCAACAACCTGAATCTGGGTAAAAGGTGATATTTGCATACTAAATCACACACCCCTAGGTAAACATTTAAAATTATAATGAGACATGCTAATGATTGCCAACTTTGTATCCCTTACTGCAGTGCTTAACTTGTAATCATATGAAATTGTATATATAATATGATTATGATGTATTCCCTACCCTATAAAAGAGACTTGGAGAGTGCTTTGAGGCAAATATTATCTGAGGGAATCCCTCTATGTCTCAGCTTGTGCACAAACTTAATAAAAGCCTAAGCTTTGTAATCTTCACAACAGTGTCGTTATTGGCTTCTGTCATGCAGGGCAAATGAAACCAGAACTTTGCAAGTAACAACTTGACAATCATGAAGGAGCAGATCTTGATTCACAGTCTGCCCAGGCCACTGGGGTGAATAGCTGTCCCTGGCATGCACTGAAACCATTTATTTCCAGAGGTGGATCTTTTGTTCCTAAGCAGCAAAGACTGGTCTTGGCCTTAACAAGGTGAGATTGCTAGTTAAGTGTTTGAAAATGGCTTAGGGTTAAGCTCCCCAGGGAGAGGGAGTTCAAGTGCACCTGTGTGGAGGATGAGGTCCTAAAGGTTTTGACAAATGGAAATTGTTGTTGTTGTTAGGTAACATCAAGTTGTCTCTGACTCATAGTGACACTATGCCCAGGAGAACAAAACACCACCCAGTTCTACACCACCCCCATGATTCTTCTATAATCGAGCCTATCACACCAGCCACTGTGTCAATCCATTTCACTGAGGGCCTTACCCTCTTTCGTTGACTATCCATCTTATCAAACATGACATCCTTCTCCAGGGAACGGTCCCTTCTGATAACATGACCAAAGTAGGTGAGATGAAGTCTGGCCATTCTCACTTCCAAGGAGCATTCCAGCTGTACTTCCTCCAGGACAGGTTTGTTAGTTCTCTTAGCAGTCCATGGTACTTTCAGCATTCTTTGCCAGCACCACAACTTAAAAGCATCAATTCTTCATC
>NW_006929647.1:0-515 GCF_000298275.1 Orycteropus afer afer
AGTGGCTCTCTCTCAGTAATTGAAGTTGCAGGAGGTGTGGGTGTAGTTGTATCTTATGGGGACTGTTGTTGTCTCCCACTCAGTTAGACACAAATTACAATTGCATACCCATCAAAAAACTAAAAGCCCATGGACGAAAAATACACCATGTAATCACACAGGAACAGTAACCAAAAAAAGAAAAAGGGTAAAAGAAGAAAAAACAAGAAAACCTTCAATATCTGGGGATAGGGCACTAAGAGAAAAATAGTAGGGAAGGAGAATAATAAATGAAGGGAAAAATGCAAAAAGATAAACAAGGAACAGGGTTAATCCCAAGAAAAAAGGGGAAAAAGAAACAAGAAAACACCTTAAATTAAAAAAAAAAAAAATTCATCCAGGCACAGGGAAAAGAAAAAAATGCTCAAAACTAAGACCTGATAGGGGAAGATTAAGAATAATAATAAAAAAGACAAAAGTATTAATAATATTAGTTGTTTTAAAACAGACAAATACAAGCAAACTAATCACCAGAA
>NW_006929647.1:2530-3467 GCF_000298275.1 Orycteropus afer afer
GATTATCTTCTGTGTCTGTGTTAATTGATTTCCCTTTTCTTTGTTGAAGAGGGTCTATGCAGTCTTTCTTCCTAGTCTGCCATCTTGCCATAAGCTCCCCCTTTTTTTTCTTTTTTTTAAATTTTTATTGTAATTTGGGTGAAAATTTACAGAACAAATTCATTTTCCATATAACAGTTCATACACATTTTGTCACATGACATTGACTGCAATTTCCCACATGCAACAGCTCTCTTCCCACTTTCTTCCTATAGTTACCCCTTCCCTGTGTCCTTCCCTCCCATGCACTATTCCCACCCACCCCCGTCTCCCTCTGCATACATTGCCCTTCTGTTCTCCCATGATTGATCTCTCCAAGGAGTATATCTACCTGATGGAAATGTTCAGCCCATATGCCTGTCTTTGATTTGGCTAGAAGCCACAGGAGTGAGTCAATTCCAGACCTGAAGGACAGCTAGGAGCCATAGTATTACATTTTCACCAGGCTCTATCAGACCAGCAGATGTGGTCTTTTTTTTTTTAATGATTTTGAGTTTTGTTCCACATTGTTCTCCCACTCTATCTAGGATCTCCTACACAGATCTCTCTCCAAGTGGTTGAAAGTGGTAGGCAAGCATCATCTAGTTCTTCTGGTCTCACGGTCATATAGGCTGAGGATTGCATGGTCTGCTGGTCCCTTGGACTAATTGTTTCCAGAAGTCTTTGGTTTGCTTCATTCTTCTTTGCTGTGGACAAGGAAAGACCCATAATTGCATCTAGCAACCTTTTAAGATTCCAGTAGCTACTCACCAAAGTAGGATGTGGAACAATGTTTTTGTGTGGTATATTATGCCAATTGAGCTTGATGTCCCCTGGGACCATGGTCCCAAGTCCACAGGTCCAGCTAGTCACTCCTTCCAGTTAGCTGGTTGTGGCCAAAAGTCATCACAACCTTGTC
>NW_006929647.1:3777-6232 GCF_000298275.1 Orycteropus afer afer
CTATTGGACCAGCAAACCTGGTCCCCACCTTTTTTTTTGCCTCCAAATGATTTTGAGTTTTGTTCCACATTGTTCTCCCTCTCTATGCAGGATCTCGTACATCCCTTCCAAGTGGATGACAGTGGTAGCCGGGTACCATCTAGTTCTTCTGGTCTCATATACCTGGACATTTTTACAGAACATTCATGTACACTTGTAGAAACATCGTCTGCCAACCCTATACATAGTCATGAGCACACTCCCCCCTGCATGGACATACCCGATTGTTCAGCCTGTCCACCCATCTGTTGACCCATAGATCAGTGTTTGCACTGACAGCACAGTACTGTATGTGCAAAAGGGTTTATAATTGTTATCTGTATCTCCCATGTACCCCTCTATGTCATCCTCTTCCTCAGTGTCTCTGTGTTAATCAGTCACATTTAGAGCATTGGCCTTCCCTTCACCCAAATCAATATCTGTCTCTACCTATCCACAGTGTTCCCTACCCAGTATTCCCTCCTACCCCTGGTGTTCTGGTTACCTAGTGCTGCTCTGACAAGCATATACCACAAATGGGATGGCTTGAACAAACAGCAGTTTATTCTCTCACAGTTTGGAACCTTTAAGTCTGAGTTCAAAGTGCAAGGCTCTAGGGGCTGTGTGAAAGCTCCTCGACCTTAGGTTTCAGGTCCCAGTCTACTGAAGCTAGAGGCATCTTTTCACGCAGGCAGCTACTGGCTGCTGAGTGTAACAAGCCCAAAGTTGACAAATAAAATGTCCCAATGTTACCAAATCACACAGCAGGGCATTAATTCAAGTCTCTTTAAAGTCCCAAGGCCGGCAGAACATGGCAGGCTGCTGAACAACATGGCTGCATGCAGGGTTCAAGCATGCAGTAAGCAAGAGACTATTCCCAAAGCTGTTTCTTATATGTGGGAAGCAGACCACATTGCTAAAGCAGCTACTCAACTGCTTATAGTAGGTCCCACCATGGAGTTGATTGCCAGTCTCATCATGGGGAATAACTACCACCAGCTGCCCAGCCACTTAACCAGCCTTAGCCAAGTTGACACACAAACTTAACCATGACACCTGGTAACCAACAAAGAAAGTGTCCTTCCATATATAAACTTTTCCTTGACTTTTCACGATACTAGACTAATACAATATTTGTCCTGCTGTGATTGACTTATTTCGCTCAGCATAATGTCCTCCAACTTCATCCATGTTACACAGTATTTTGTTTGCTTCATATAACAATCATAAGTTAGGAACTACAACATTTTTACTGTAAAAATATAGACTCATCATGATCATTCACTGTTTCAGAAATCTTCAGGTTTTTAGTCACAATACCATAGGCATTAAGAGTTTCTACCTCTCTGAAGACTAAGGTTCTCCTAACTAAAGCCATGGTATTTTTAATTACCTCAGATGCATGTGAGAGCTAGACAATTAATAAGCAAGGCTGAAGAAGAGTTGATGCTTTTGAATTGTGGTGTTGGCAGAGACTACTGAAAGTACTAAGAACTGCTAAAAGAACTAACAGAGCTGTCCTGGAAGAAGTGCAGCCAGAATATTCCTTGGAAGCGAGAATGTCCAGATGTCTTCTCACCTATTTTGGTCATGTTGTCAGAAGGGACCATTCTCTGGAGAAGCATGTCATGCTTCATAAAGTAGAAGGTCAACAAAAATGGGGAAGGCCCTCAACAAGATGGATTGACACAGTGGCTACAACAATAGGCTAGCTCAGGACTGGGCAGTGTTTCGTTCTGTTGTACATAAGGTCACTATGAGTTAGAGACAACTCAATGGCATGTAACAACAACAAAAATGTCCTCCAAGTTCATCCATGTTATAAAGTGTTTTGCAGATTCTACATTATTCTTTAGGGTTGCATAGTATTCCATTGTGTGTAGATACTATAGTTTGATTATCCATTCTCCTGGTGATGAACACCTAGGTTATTTCCATCTTTTTGCTATTGTAGATAGTACTGCAATGAACATGGGTGTGCATATATCTCTTCTTGTCCCAGGCTCTCATTTCTTTAGGATATATACCTAGTCATGGTATTGCTGGGTCAAATGGTATTTCTAATTACAACTTTTTAAGGTAATTCCACTCTTTAGAAGAGGAATTTGAGAGCGACAACCACCAAAAATAATATGTGTAATATATATGTATATATGTATACATAGATGAGCTTTTGTGGCATACTGGTTACAGCATTCAGCTGCTAACCAGAGGTCAGCAGTTTGAACCCACCAGTTATTCTGCAGGAAAAAAAGAAGAGGCAATCTGCTTCCGTAGAGATTTACAGCCTTGGAAACCCTATGGGGCAGTTCTATTTTATGTGTGTATATATGTGTGATCTACTATGCCGGGAATGACAGTTTGAAAAGGAATGGCGTGGCATTCATCCTCACAAAGCATGTTTCAAGATCTGTCCTGAAGTACAATGCTGTCAGTG
>NW_006929648.1:0-1466 GCF_000298275.1 Orycteropus afer afer
GTCATTGTTCAACAGCTTGCCATGCTCTGCTGACCTTGGGACTTTCAATGGACTTGAATTAATGGCCTGCCATGTGGTTTGGTAACATCAGGACTGTGCCATTTTATTTGTTGACCTTGGGCTTGTTAGCCTTGGCAGCCAGTAGGTGGCTGAGTGAAAAGATGTCTCTAACTTCATTGGGCCAGGAGAAAGAGACAGAACTGGATCCCAAGGTCAAAGGGCTTTCATACAGCCCCTAGAGATTGGCACTTGGAACTTGGATTTCTAGCTTCCTGAACTATAAGAGAATAAACTCCTGTTTGTTAAGGCCATCTCATTCATGGTATTTTCTTCTCAGAGTGGCACTAGGTAACCAGAACAATGGTATTCCATCAATTCCTGGAACTTTGTTTTTTCACCAATTCCTCCAGTGCAACTTTGATATCTTCCTTCAATACCATTAGTTCTTTATCATATGCCATCTCCTGAAATAGCAGAACAATGGCCAATTCTTTTTGGTATAATGACTGTGTTTATTCCTTCTGTCTTCTTTTGATGTATCTTGTATTAGTCAATATTTTGTGCATAGAATCTTTCAGTGTTGCAACTCAAGGGTTTAATTTTTTCTTAAGTTCTTTCAGCTTGGGAAATGTTAAGAGTGTTCTTCCCTTTTGGTTTTCTAGCTCTAAGTCTTGGCACACTTCATTATAGTAACTGACTTTGTCTTCTGCAGCTCCTCTTTGAAATCTTTTGTTCAAATCTTTTATCTTGTAAATTCTTCCATTTGCTTTTAAAGCTACTCACTGTTCCAGAGCTAGTTTCAGAGTCTCTTGGGGAATCCATTTTTGTCTTTTCTTCCTTTCTTGGTTTTTTAATAACCTTTTGCTATGTTCATGGATGACGATCTTCATTGTCATCCAACTATTCATCTAGTTTTCGGTCATTGGTCTTCAATGTGTCAAATTTATTCTTCAGATAGGATTCAGGTGTTATGTAATCAAGGTCATAGTTTTGTTCTCATGCACTTGTTTTGTCTTCACCTTCAACTTGAATTCGCATATAAGCAGTTGATGGTCTCTTCCACAGTGAGTTCCTTGTCCTGTTTTGGCTGAAGATAATGAGCTTCTCTATCACCTCTTTCCAGAAATGTAGTTGATCTGATTCCTGTGTATTTCATCTGTATGAAGTCCGTGTGTGTATAGCCTCTGTTTATGTTGTTGAAAAATGTATTTCCAATGAACAAGACATTGGTCTTAAAAAAATATATCATGCAATCTTCACCATCATTTCTATCACCAAGGCCATATTTTCCAACCACTAGTGATTCTTCTTTGTTTCCAACATTTGTATTCCAATCACCAGTAATAATCAACACATCTTGATTACATGTTTGGTCAATTTCAGACTGCAGAAGTTGGTAAAATCTTCAATTTCTTCTTCTTTGGCTTTGGTGGTTGGTGTTTAAATTTGAATAATAGTAGTATTAA
>NW_006929648.1:2511-3078 GCF_000298275.1 Orycteropus afer afer
TCTTTACCAAGCATGATGCCCTTCTCCAGGGACTGGTACCTCCTGATATAATATCCAAAGTACCTCTGATGAAGTCTCACCATCCTCACTTCTAGGCTTTCTGGTTGTACTTTTTCCAAGATAGATTTGTTAGTTCTTATGGCAGTTCATGGTATATGTAATATTTTTCACCAAAACCATAATTCAAAGGCATCAATTCTTAAATTTATTCATTCTTCCATATGACTATTGAAAACATCATGTCTTGAGTTTGGTGATACTTAGTCTTCAAAGTAATATACTCAATTTGTAACATTATAATGTGGTCATTTTCAGTGGATTTGGCCAATTCAATGTGTTATTTGATTCCTTGACTTCTGTTTCCATGGAAGTTGAATATAGATCTATATAAAGTAAAATCTGACAACTTTAATATTTTCTCTATTTTCATGATGCTGCTTATTGGACCAGTTATGAAGAGTTTTGTTTTCTTTGTGTTGAGGTGTAATCTATATTGAAGACATCAATAAGTGCTTCAAGTCCTCTTCACTTTCAGCAAACATGATTGTATCATCTGCATATTGCAGT
>NW_006929648.1:3948-4981 GCF_000298275.1 Orycteropus afer afer
TTTCAGCTTGAGAAATGCCAACCATGTTCTTCTCTTTTGCTTTTCTGACTCTAGGTCTTATTGAGCCATGCTTGGAAATCTTCTGCTCGGTACATTTACTTCAGTAAATGTTTTGTTCCATTCACTTTAGCTGTTCTGTATTTAAGAGCAAATTTCAAAGTTTCTTCAAACATCTATTTTATTTTTCTTTCTGTGCTGCTTTTTTATTAACCTTTTGCTTTCTTCATTTATGATGTCTCTGATGTCATCCCACAAGTTGTCTAATCTTCAGTCATTAGTGTTCAAAGGATGGCCAAAATTTATCTTTTTAATTTATTCATTGACATTTTTTTAAGTAAAATTGAGAAAATGTAAACCAAGGAAGTTTACTTCATTTTTAATACAGTTTACTTAATGTACTCATGGAAGAAAATCAATCATTTCAAATAATAGATTTATACTTTTATTTTTCTTTCATATTTATCTCTGCATATTTGGGTAAAGGAGTTGAAATTAAGTTAAAGAAAAACAAACAGCAACCACCAGCACAACAAATGCTACTATTTTTATTTAATACAGAGAACAAATTATTTTAGATATCTAGAAATAAGCTAACACTGTCAAAAATTATAACCAAAGTATATTAAAATATTATTTGAAAGAAAGGATTAAGTAAACTAAACATCACATTTAAATTTTAATAAAAGGTGACCTTTTTACCATGTTATATTTTAAACACCGTTTTGACACTCTATAGTATTGCTAACTGCATGAAATACGTATTCCAGTATACTTTCCCTTAGGGGATTATTTTAGCCATGCTATACAGATGAGAAGAAAGATAATGTGGATAAATTGATGGTGAAAGATATAATTCATTAGAATTAATTTACATGAATGTTGTTGTTGTTGTTAGGTGCCAGTGAGTCGTTTCTGACTCACAGCGAACCCATGCACAGCAGAACAAAACACTGCCCGATACCGCACCAGCTCCATGATCCCTGCTAACTTGAGCCCATCATGGCAGCCACCATGTCAATCCATCTCGTTGAAG
>NW_006929649.1:0-3169 GCF_000298275.1 Orycteropus afer afer
AACAATCATGGGAGAAGGAAGGGCTGCTTATGCACAAGGAGACAGCTCAGGACACAGAAGAGTATGGAGGGAGGACACTTGGAAGAGGTAACTATGGGGAGGAAGTGGAAGGGGAGCTGTTGCATTGTAAATTTTGGTCAATGACATGAGAGAAGGTATATGTGAACTGGTGTATGAAAAGTGAATTTACTCTGTAAATCTTCACCCAAATCAAAATAAAATTAAAAAAAAAAAGAATCCATCTCATTGTTTTAAAATTTAAAATAACTTTATGACAAGCAAAGTAGTCGTTATATTCTTCCAGTGTCAGGGTCCCAGATGGTTTGATAAAAAAAAAAATAACAATAATAGCAATTAAACCATCATTATATTTATAAAAATTAAAATGATTAGGTTGAACTTTTTCTGCATATTTTTTTAAAATGTATTTATGCATAAAATTATATTCGTATAATTTTTAATTACATATTACATTATTTTAAAATGTAGTTATCAAGGTATCATCTCCAGTTGAATAAATTCTTGCCTGAGTACAATGACAACAATTCAAATGCCATCGAAAAGGTACAAATTAGGGTATTTGTGACGCAATGAGAAACTCTTAAAAGGCTTTAGGAAGGGGTGGCATTTACTACGCATGGCAAATGATGGCCAGGATTTTCCACAGTTGGGATAAGGATAAAGATGCCATAGTTTGAGCCCTGAAAATAACAAGAATGATAATAATAATAATGTATGTTGAATAAAGTAACTCAACACTTGTACCTGAGTCCTGTGTGTGAACACAGGAAATAAAGAAGAAAAACATAGATGACGCATACCACTATAATGACATTTTCATAGGATTTTGAATAACTGATTCAGATACTTATATTCAATTCAGTAGGTAACAGGGAGCCCCTTTCTAGAAAAGGAACAATACATATAAATGTCCTCGAGGAACAATTACTTGATAATGTATCATTGAAAGGACAGAAAAAGGAAGCCTAACTTTAAGGCAGCAATGACTCAGTAATGGATCCCTGTAGTTCTCAATTTTTAGCTCTTATCAGAATCACCTGGGAAACTTCTTAAATTAGAGATTGCTAGCTCCTACTCTCATTGTGTAAATCTCATAGCAAATCTTCATTTGGAGCTTGGTCATTTAAGACATGATGTTTTAATTTGCCTCATATGCATGTGAAAGGTGAATGGTGAATAAGGACTACTGAAGGAAAAGTTGATGCTTTTGAGTTTTGGTGTTGGCAAAGAATACTGAAAGTACCACAGACTACCAGAAGAACTAACAAATCTGTCCTGGAAGAAGTGCAGCCGGAATGCTCCTTGGAAGTGAGAATGGCCACACTTTGTCTCACCTACTTTGATCATGTTGTCAGAAGGGACCATTCCCTGGAGAAGGATATCATGCTTGGTAAGGTGGAGGGTCAGTGAAAATGGGGAAGGCCCTCAATGAGATGGACTGACAGAGTGGCTGCAGCGATGGGCTCAGGTATAGCAAGGATGGTGAGGCTGGCACAGGACCAGGCCGTCTTTCATTCTGTTGGACACACGGTCACTATTGAGTTGGATCCAACTGGATGGCACATAACAACAACAGCAACATATTCCCAGGTGGTGTTGATCATCTGGGATCCCACCTGGAGAACCACTTGTATAATACTTCAGTGAATCTTAATTAAGCACCTGGAATTTGTTTGATTCATTAGGATTCTATGGATCTAGAAATAAGAGAAAAATCTTATAATGGTTCAATTAGAGGGACTAATAATGACACAATTATTTTTCTTCTTTAACAAGAATTCAGAGGAACAGCTCCATGGCTTGTGCATTGGTCTAGAATGTCATCAGAGATCCAGGCTCTTTCTACATTCCCAGTCCATCCAACAAGGGTGGGTAGCTTGTAACCTCATGGTTTTAGGATGGCTGCTGTACCTCCAATCATGTCCCTGTTGCAGACATTGACAAGGCAAATAATCAAGTACTGTCTACTAGAAAGGTGTTTCATTTTTGTTCAGGAGGGACAGCCTTTGGTGGTATGTTGTGTGACCCCATTTCTTCAGCTATAAGGTGACTGAATAGAAACCAATGCAAAATTGTCTGGCTGATACACTTGTCCCCTGAAAAATATCAGGGTTCTGCTAGTAAAGAAGAAGTGGACAGAGGTCATGAATATCAGGTAGGTATCTGCACCACAGAGAAGTTGAATGGGATTATGCATATGAGAGATGACAGAGTGAATGTGTAGATGCCAAAAATGGATTTCTGTCTCCTACATTCTTCACACCTCAGCTTAAATATAGTCCTTTCAGGAAGCCTTACTTGACCTACCACTTTCAAATTAAAGTTTCCTATTATTTAGCCTTAGTGGTGCTATGGTTATACACTCGTCTTAGCCAAAAGTTGACAATTTGAACCCACCAGCCACTTGTCAGAAGAAAAGACCTCAGTCTCTGCTCCCTTAAAGATTTTGGCCCAGGAAACCCTATGGCAGCGTCACCACTATGGGGAAGAGGGACGTGTGAGCCACACCAGGTGACATGGGCAGAGGGTATGGCACCAAAATGATTATCTATAAAAATTATTGTACAGTGTTCCAGCAAAAATTTATTATATTTTATAAAAAATCCCTGTAGTTAGTTTTAACAAAAACAGTTTTTGTAAGCCCAGCTCACCAGTATCAATATACCTAAAAGGCTAAAAGTCCCTGCTAATTTACTTTTTGAAACTTCTGCTGTGCTCTGGTCAGAGCTGCCATTATTACCCAAGTATGATGATGCTTTGAATCACATAGTTCCACCTGCATGTACAGCAAACACATGGTGTTGTTTTCATCATTACCGCTATTTGATAGTGGTTGACTTTGTCAAATTTTCTGATGTGTTAGCTACTATAGCATGGTAATTGATAGTTGTAAACCTATATCAAAAACTTTTTGAGAATGAAGTATTAATTAAAAGAAAAAAGGTGAAAAATCAAAAAAGGCTTCCATTCAGTTACGAATAATGCTGCAATGAATAATGTGTCCAATGAAGAAAGATTTTACAAAATAATTTTTGTTGTTAGTATTCATATAACCTAAGAAATATTACATTTAAACAACTTGCAACTATATTTTCACATATTATTCTATGGTTGAAATCGATAATAAACATTACTAAGGATTCTGTGT